>NC_067398.1:351693337-351943337 GCF_016432865.1 Antechinus flavipes | reverse complement strand
AAAAGACTAGAAGCTTTCTTAACATGCTTTGGAGTGGGGATAGAGAGTAGAGGCAAGGAGACCAATGAGTAAATAATTGCAATCATTCAGAAAAGAGGGCCTAAACTAGAGTTGTGTCTATGTAAGTATAGCAAAAAAATAGATGAGAGAGATGTTGTGGGGCTAAAAATAATAGGATGGGGTAAGTTACTAGATATGTGAATTGAATAAGAATGAAGAGTCAAGAATAATACTGAGGTTGCCAATAAAGGTGACAAGAAGAAAGACAGAAATAAGGGGCCATGACAGAAATAAGGAAGTCTGCTGGCAGGGCAGGGTGAGGCAGAAAAGATAATGAATTCTATTTTGGACATGTTGAATTGGAGATGATATATCCAGTTTGTAATGACATTAAGCTATTGGAAATGTATGACTGGAGCTCAGGATAATGACTAGGGCTGAATGTAAAGATTTGATAGTAATCTGCATAAAGATAATGATTAAACACATAGCAACTGATGAACTCACTAAGTGAGAAAATATTGGAGATGAAGGAGATAGTCTTGGGCAACATGAACCATTAGATAACACCAACAGTTAGGGAATATGATATTGATAATAAGACAGGAAAGAAAACTTAAAAGGAGCTGTCAAATTTGTATGAGGAGAACCAAGATAAGTGTCATGAAAATCAGAGGGAGATAGAGCTTAACAGTTTCAAATATTGTAAGTTGGTCAAAAAGGGGTAAAGCAGTCTCTTTCAAATACTTATAGCTCTTTTTATAGCCATAAACATCAATAATAAAAACAACTGGAAATTAAGGGAATATACATCAGTCAGTGAATGGCTGAACAAATTATGGCATGAATGTAATGGAATACTATTGTGCTGTAAGTAAACCATGAAAATAACCATTTCAAAGATACTGGGAGCATGTGTATGAACTGATGCAGGGAAGTAAGAACCAGGAGAATGATTTATAAAAACAATGTTGGAAAAATGAATAATTTTGTAAAACATAAGAACTCTGATAAATGTAAGGATCAACTGTGATTCCAGAAGACTAATGAAGAAACTTGAGAGAAAAGTGGAAGACATGGTCAATAAGGGAATTCATTTTGCTTGATTATATTCCAAGAATTTTCTTTTTCTTTTTCCAGAGGGGTGGATGGATGGAAAAAAATAAATGCTATTTAACTGAAAAAATAATTAAAGAGAAGTGAATGAGAGGAGTGGGAGTTGAGGCAATGACTATAGGCTGCTTTTTCTATGAGTTTAGCTATAAATGTGATGAGAGAGAATAAGATTTTTATTAAAGATGGAGGATATTTGGGCATGTTATTAAAATGATTGGGGGTGATTGTTGCATAAATCCACTAAAGAAGTAGAAGATATGGGGATCAAGGGTATATGTTAAGAAGTTGGCTTTGTTGAGGAAAAAGAACAACTCACCAGAGACTGGTGTAATGGAGAGAACGGAGTTCTATGTCAAGAGCTGTTGAGGTATATAGAAAAGGATAGAAGTGGAAACTCCTAGCAAATGGTTTTTATTTTCTCATACAAGCAGAAAGCAAGCTGAAAGAGTAGTGGAAGGGGATAATATGGGAGGCTTAAAGAAATACGAGATGGTTAGGAACATGTAGAAATACCTAAAATATGTCAGAAATCAAGAGCTTCGGTTTTTCTGAGGTCAGCTCTTTATCCACTTCTCTAGGTTACCTCTCATACAAAGATTATAAAATCAAAAAGGAAATAGGCATTAGTCTATGATATTAAGTTAATTTCAGTTCAACAAAAATCTATCAGATACTTGTATGTACAAGTTCCTGGGTCTGTGGTGAGGCTAAGACAAAACAAAATAGAACCTGAAAACAAACTCCTGCCTCAAAGAAGAGGCATGGAAGCCACAACTTCCATCTCTCTGGCTGGCACTAACCCTCCTGTTTTCCTGCTTGAAGGTACCCTCTGTTGTGCTCTGATGGTGCAGCAAAGCCCCAGAGCTCAAATGAGAATTACAGTGTGAACTAGCTAAGAAAGGACAAGAATTTACATGTGGCTAGAGAATCTGAGATAGGAGGAACATAATTCTGGACAGTGAAGAGTGGGGATGTTAGTTTCTAAATTTTAAACATATTGGAAAAGAGAACCCAGATAAATTGTACCTTGTATTTTAAAAACAGATTTCGATTTGACACAAGCTGGTATTCAAAGTCTGTCATGTACCACTGGGATTTGAAAAGCCAAGGGACTTTTCAAAACAGAAGGCAACAAGGGAACTTAAGGGGGCATGAAGAAGTAACAGAAGGGGAAAAGGAACAGATACTTTAAAAGTCAATAGGAGGGCTAGATGTGAGATCATGGTTTTCAGCGGTTTAAAAACAATGAAGGTCTTTGGAACATGAACAGAAAGCTATTTCCCTTTCTTCTTTAATGTGTTAAGGAAGAGGTAAAATAGAAGGAAAAAATGAAAGGGATAAGCATAGTAAAAATAGATGATTATTAAAAATAAAACTATTTCAACCACTTGTAATAAAGTATGTGCCTTTCAGCCATTTCCCTCCATCTTCTTTTTATTGTCCTTAAAATACATTTTTTAAAATTTTTCATAATTTCATTTCCTACTATTTTGCTTAAATATAGCAAGACTCCTAAAATGCATGGGTGTTAAATTGGCCAGGACTTCAGATAGACTTCCAAGCAAGAGTTATAATTGGCAAATATTAATACTTGCCAGATAAACACAGTTCCAACAATAAGGTGATAGTTCCTGAACACAGTATTATAGACAGTCTCATTCATATCCTATAAATTGCTAAAAGTTTACTTTAATTTTTACCTGATTTCTAATCATGCTTTATCTAAATTCCTTGCTATGTCGTACTAATGTTAAATATTGTTCTACAGTATGAAAGACTTTAATATCAAAAATCTTTTGTTTAATGTTTATTTAACATGGAGTCTTAAAGACTGAATAGAGTTTTTTTTGACTAATATAACTGGCTGACATTTGTAGGAATGTATAAACATTATGAGGTATATATAAGCCTTCTCAGTTCATCTGGCTACAATTTAATACTTGTTAATTCTACCAAGAATATGGGTTCTAATTTAGCTACATGTGGATCAGTTAACTTTACTCTGCTCCATGAACACTGACTACACCTCTGTCCCTGGACAGTTGTCTTGAAAATCTGCATGTAGTTAGTGTTAAGGAGTAAGAAATTGTGGATGGATGAGATCAAAGACCTTATCTTATTGGAAAATAACCAAAAATGTGTATTCTATTGAGGGTTAGCAGCATTTAGCATATTTTAATTTTAATCAAATAAAACTTCATTGTGTTAGAGTTCATTAGTTCTTTTTAAAGATGGATAGCATTTTTCATAGAGTCCTTTGGAACTATCATAGATCATTGTATTGATCAGAGTAGCTAAGTCTTTCACAGTTGATCATCATTTAATGTTGTTTTTATTGTGTACAATATTCTCCTGCTTCTGCTCACTTCACCTTACTCAATTTATGTAAGCTTTCTCAGGTTTTTTCTGAAACCATCCTGCTTGTTATTACATCACAATAGTTAAAGGGGAAAATAAAGTCATAACCTTCAAGAACACCCATGCTTTTTAGTAATTGCTCATATGTTTCAGTACAAAATGATTGTTCTGGTTTTCTGAACTTCTCTCTCTCCAGTTTCTTTTTTTCTTGTTTAGCATTTATCTCTTGTGTTCAGTCAAATGAAAGACTTTAACAGACATTTTATTTTCTATTGTAGTCCTTTGAAATGTTTTATTATTACAACACATTTATTAGAGTTTAACAAAAGCACTGTATATGACATATGCCAAAGTAGAATTCCTGCCCTCTTGAAACTTATGTTCTACAAGTTACGTATCCATAGATGACATTTTGAATTAATTTACTATAGTATTCATAGGGATATAGATGTTAAAGGGTTTGTTAAAATTAAGTATTCTATATATTTCAGTCTTATTCAGTATTCTTGCCACTCTAGGACAAAGCTAAATAGAAAATTATTATTCTAAATCCAAGTTTCTTAACTTGAATTCTTCTTGTAATAAAATTTATTACTTACACAATTATACAATAACTCCTGAATTTTCTACTAATTCCATCACAATGTTTCTTAACTTTGAGCAAAATTACTTACTATAATTAGTCACAGGTGATATATTCTAGCATTTCTAAAATCATATTGAATGCTATATTAAAAAATACCTTCTTTTGTTTTACACAATTGCATCCCCTAATACTTATGTTTGGTGAAAACCATAGAGTAATAAAAATATTAATAGTGCTTTATTAGCAATGTTATACAATCATGTCCATCCAAAGAGATATGCCTCCATATATTAATGGAATTTCATGTGATAAGACTTTTCCCTAACAGAGATTCCTTTGGGTATAGTTTTTTACAGTCAAAATATCTAAACTGAGATTCACTGAATTCTGAGAAATATGGTTGTATTTTCCCCAGTACTAAAATGATACTTCTCAAACTACAGATATTCCTTGAAAGAATTTCTTATATGCAAATAGCTTAGCACATGAGTCCCAGGTAGTCTACCTTGGCTGCTGTTACTTGGAATATGTTATCTCCTCCTTTTCCTTTCCCATCTCACTGCTGTCTGACACTGACTCAACTTTCATCTTGTTCTTGGCTTCTCGATCACAGAGGTAAGTCTAAGTGACCAAGTTGATGGTAAAGAAAGAGGAGGTATGAAAAGAGAAAAGCATGTACTTCAGATTTCTTTCCTCTCTCCTTCAATCTAGTACTGATGGTATTATTATCTTTTCTGTGCTCTCATTTTCTCACTTTCCCTAAATTGGACACCATCTTTGCAATCTCAATCCTGCTTTGTATCTTCCATTTCCTGTTCTCACCCCTCATCATACCCAACACCATCTACTTTCTCATCCCAAAGTTCCTCATTCTTCAGGGGTTTTTTTGTTTGTTTGTTTGTTTTTTGGCCAAATCTTCAATGATTCTCATTACAAAGACTATTTCGTGAACTAAGTAACCAACTTTCATTTGGATCAAATTTCTTTATAGGAGATCAGAGAGGAAACACATATTGCCCCTAATAGCCATGGGTGGATGGATTAATGAATGTAAATATTTATTAAGCACCTTTAGGGATGATAACTAGATGGTTTAGTAAATAAAGCACTAGTCCTGCAGGTAAGAGGACCTGAGCTTAAATATGGCCTCAGATACTTTAAAAACTTACTGGCTGTGTGGTCCTGGACAAATCACTTGCTCCCAACTGCCTTACAAAAACAAAACAAAACAAAAAATCCCCCAAAACAAAAACCAAATTTAAAAAAAATCTTTGAAATAAAAATAGATGCAAAACAGTCCCTGTCCTCAAGGAGTTTACATTCTAATAAAGGAAGATAACCCAAAATAGCAATAGGGAGTGGGAAATTGGGTACTATAACTTCTTTGGCTCTCAGGTTCCTCAATTGAAAAATGAAGACATTGGACTAGATAATCCCCAAATTTGTTTTAAACTCCAAACTACAGCATGTCCATAGTTAGATGGGTAAGCTCTTTATTTTACTTTACCAACATGTCCAATTTTATTCGATGTTCTTTCTCTTTGCCTTTTAAAAATAATTCTTATAAGGAGCAATAAATAAAGATACAAAAATACACAATAGAAATGAAAAAAGTAAATTAAAAAACATGAGTCTTATGAGCAAATAAGTAACCCATTTTGTAGCCAACATATTACAGGTGTACACCACATGAGCAGGCTAAGAAATTTCAACTGTGAAGGGTGTGATGACAGCTCTGCATCTCTAATGTGATCAAAAATATTATACCCGAATAAAAAGATTAAGCCAGACAAAGAACAGCACAATATAATAATACCAAGGGTAAGAAGAAATATATATTACTTAATTATGGAAATATGTATAGAAGAATTGCACATATTTAACATATATTGGATACTTTCCATCTGGGGGATGGGGTGGAAAGAAGAGAGGGAGAAAAAAAAATACAACACAAAGGTTTTGCAAGAGGGTATATTGAAAACTATCTATGCATGTATTTTGAAAATAAAAAGTTTTATAAAAAAAGAAATATATCACTAAACTCTTGCAAAGTTAGCTGTAAATTAAATTTTATTTAGTTTAATTCCACTAATTTGCAATTTTATATTATTCCTAGAGATTTGGGCTATAGTGAACACCTTTACTAAGTAAACTATTTCCTAATTTACAAACTCAGAATATAAGACAGCAAGAGGAATGTGGAAAATGCTTTAAATGATCAAATTCTATTCAAGTATCTAGAGGCACTTAACTAGATAACTAATGGACACTATACCCACTTACATACAAATAATTAGAGCCAGTGAGATAGAATAGAACAAGGCTTCTTAAACTTTTTTTATGTGTGAACAAGAAATTTTTATGCAACATCAGCTCAAATCTGAGCCAAGGTGTCTCCGGCATTGTTTGTGCATTCATAGAGCAAAAGGCATGTTCAAAATCAAGGCAGCAGTAAAGTCACCAACGACGTGGGCAAGGGCCGCCAGAAATACCTCATTCATTACATTCTTGGTTTTAAATTAATTTTTGATCATTCATTAAGAAGCCTTTAATTGTTGCCAAGTTTTCTGTGACCAGTACATTCATATGGGTCATGAGCCCTAGTTTAAGAAGCTTTGATATATGATCCTAGGCAAATCATTTAACCTCTGAGACTCAGTTTGCTCATCTGCAGTGTTAATACTTATTGTCCTAGAATACTTTACAGGGTTGTTACTGTCATCAAAAAAGATCACTTTATGTAAATAAAGTGCTTTGCAAACCAGAAAGGAAACACATTCTAAATTATTATTGCTGTGAATGTTACAAGTACTCTTTATTATTATCTAAATCTTTCCCAAAAGAAATAATTGCTTTTGCTTCCTCCATATACCCTCAATTTTAGGTATTCCATGTGGTAGAAAATAAAACCATACCTCATTTTACTCTACTTTGCAGAAATTGTTTTGTTTTTTTCTTTTTTTTTCTTTACAAATCAAAGGATTGTGGCAACCCTGTGTTGAATAAGTCTATCAGAATCATTTTTCCAACAGCGTGTGCTCATATCATGTTTCTGTGCCACATTTTGGCATTTTCTCACACATTTCATTTCAAACTTTTTCATTATTATTATGACTTGCTATGGAGATCTAAGAGCAGTGATTTTTGACATTACTATTGAGTATTAGTATATGCTAATATATTATGATATATTAGTATATATAATATATATAGTATATATTAGTATATTTATGCTAATAGTATATGCTCATATAAGATGGAAAACTTAGTAAATGTATATGTGTTTTGACTGTTCAACTGACTACCTATTTCACCTCTCTCCCTCTTCTTGGGCCTCCCTGTATCCTGAGATATAACAATATCAAAATCACACCAATTAATAACTCTACAATGGCCTCTCATGGAAACAACAAATGTGAACTTGAATAAACTTTAAAACGTAGAAAAAAATAGAAGGGCCTGGTGTGCTACAGGGTCAAAAAGAGCTGCACATATCAACAACAAAATGGCTTCAAAGTGTTCATGTGAAAGAAAGAGTTGATCTTATTTTGGAAAACTGTCACAGCTATCCCAGCCTTCAGTAACCTACCCTGATCAATCAGTAACCACAAACATCAAGGCAAGATCCTCCAGCTTCAAAAAGATTATGACTCAGATGATGGTTGCCATTTTTAAGCAATAAAGTATTTTTAAATTAAGGTGTCTATACTGGTTTATTTTGGGGTATATTATTACACACTAGGAAACCAAAAAGTTAATGTAACTCACTGTATTGTGATATTTACTTTACCATGGTATTCTAGAACTTAACTAAACATCTCCACTACAATACCTGTAATAAAAATTGTTCTTTTTTAAAAATATTATGCAATAACTAGTTTTGCTAAGCATTTTTTCTTTTTTGTTTTTTAAATCTTTGTTACATGGGATGCTTTTCTAGGTATGGAAAAGTGAAGGGGTCCGTTCAGAAGTAAGGGTGATATAAAAACAAAAAAACATGAATGAAAATCATACACACACACACACACACACACACACACACACACACATGAAATCTATAGGTCATTTAAACTTTCCTCTAATTAGAATCACCCTGTCCCACCAATAAGTCCAAAAGAAAATTTTATTTTTATTACAAGTAAAATCAGGTTCAAAAGGAATGAAGAGTGACCATATGTCCTATGTTTACTGGCAGAGTACAATTAAAAAAAAAAAAAACTCAACAAACCCCACAAAATAGATTTTAATTAGGTACTACAAAAGGAATATCTTTTGACAGACATTTTTGGTTTTTTCCCTATAGTTTTAGTAGAGATTATCTCATTAATTAGAAATAGATGGAACTATGAAAAAAAAAAAGGAATCAAGCATTTTTCTGGGCCTTCCTTCTGTGGAAGTCTGAAATGCCATTATGTTAACTCAGTTATATTTTCTTGGGACCTGAAGAATGAAGGGAGAGAAAAAAGGGCCTGATCAATTGAGTTTCATTTGTCCATGTAAAATAAAAACTAATGAGATGCTGTGTGTTGTGATTCATTTTGCAATGTTAAAAAATAAATAACATCAAAATAAAAGAATTCAACAGTTCTGAAACATAAATGGACAATTTTATATGCTCAGATAGTTCAGGATTAGGCTCCCCAGTTCTCAAAGGTATTCTGTTGGCCACTGGAGAGTGTCTATATTTTTCAATCAATTATAAATTAATATTGGAATAAAAGTGGAAAAATTATTTCAAATTTGGTAAAAATTCAATTTTTGCCAAAATGTGGCTTTTAGTTTTATCCAGCTTTTTAAAAGTTTTTTTTTTATTTGTTTAGTTTTTAAGTAAAGTTTTTTGGTCTTCATTTCTCCAGAACTCAGGACTGTGTTCTGAAAATGACAGGAATTTGGTAAATGTTTGTTAAATTGAAGTGAGGCTTTGCAGATTTTTAGGGATTTTTTTTTTCTCTGAACTTTCCTAGCACCAGCAGACCAAATCACAATTGACACTATAATCACCCATTCCTAGAAATCCTTTGATATTTTTTCTCTGTTCTTTTTAGTTATTTTTGGTCGGTTCCTCAATAGGATGTAAATCTCCCTGAGGACAGGTACAGTTCAGTCACCACAGTAGGTAACTAAATATGAATGTCTAAGTCTTGAAGAAATCCATTCCTCCCATAATAAAATGCCAGGAAAAGGATTTGATTCTACAACAAAAGTCAGCACTTATAAGATGAAAAAAAGAAAAACTTAAAACTTGAATCTTTCACGTTTAAATAACTTTCAAAGGCACTTAAAACACTGTAGAATGAAAAGGGGAATAAATGTCTTGAAAGGGACACATCTGGAGCAAACTATCACTGGGCATAAGGATGGTACTAAAAAATCTTTGGTTGAATCATTTTTTTGTGGAATGTTAATAGGGCTCACACACAGATATATTTCAGGGCAAAATACTGAAGTAGGAAGAGCTTATTCAGCTTCCTCGGGCACTTTTTTAGACTTTTTAAAAATATATTTCAATGAATTTTGGCTCACATTTTTAAAGTACTCCCAACATTGAAAATAATGGCACCTCTCACCACCTTTTCAAACTCTGGAATTCTTGTTCATATCTTTCTATAAATCCTCTCCAAAGGATCTATCT
Organism: Antechinus flavipes; assembly: GCF_016432865.1. Classification (NCBI taxonomy): domain Eukaryota; kingdom Metazoa; phylum Chordata; class Mammalia; order Dasyuromorphia; family Dasyuridae; genus Antechinus; species Antechinus flavipes. Next base: position 351,933,645 of record NC_067398.1, on the reverse strand, counting down.
AGTATTCCAGAGCTTTTTTCAGGCTTTTATGCTATTTCATATGTATTAGCAAGAACTTTATCTGTTACTCCTTACTCTTGTTACGTGACCACCAACCAACCTTCTTTTCTAATCATACATGTTCTTGATGATATTATTCATGCCATTTTGGGGTAAAAGTTATCATTTGTACATGTTTGTTACTTCTACAGAAATAAATGATTTCTGAGGCTTTTGAAGAACTGGGGAGCTTACAATATTGAAAGTATAGCACAATTTCTCAAATGCAATCTATTCCCATTTCTTCCTCCTATTAAGATGGGGTCAATAACCCCCAAAAAATCAAAGAAAGATGAAAAAGACCACTACATACAAAAAATTTATGTAGCTCTTTTGTGGTGTAAAAAAACTAAGCAGGGATATTTATCATTTGAGGAATGGCTGTACTAAGCATGGTATAGGAATACTATAGACTATTACTATATTGTTAAAAATAATGAAAAAGACAGAGGAACCTGAGAAAACCTTTTCAAACTGAGGTAGAGTGAAGTGAGCAGAACTAGAAGAATAATTTATACTAAAACAACTATCTTGTAAAAACACAGTTTTGAGAGGCTTAAAACATCTTAACAAGGGACCAATCATTAATTCAAAGAACCAATGATGAAGCAAGCTACCTCTGGAGAGAAAAGTGATGGACTAAATTTGAAAAAATGAGAAACATTTCTGATCATAAAATATATGAGATTTCTTTTGCCTGACTATATAAATTTGCTACAAGACTTTTTTTTTTAAATTGGTAGGGGTTTTTTTAATCATCTTTTTACCCCAGAAAGAGAAAGAGAAATCTTTTGGGGGTCTAGAGAATTCTGGGTCTAGCACTATCTATTTTTAAGACCTGTGCAAGACATTTACACATTAATAGATTAATTCAAAGAGTTTTCATGCAATTTTAATATTTCCATATTATAATATGATTGATATATGTTTTTTCTACAGTGTATGTAATTTGAATGATATCCTTAAATTATATATTAATTTTGTTCAAAAGTTCTCCTGACTCAAAGGATGGCATTTTCTGGCCATCTTGAATTTAAGAACTTAATAGGCTATACAAATAGAGATTTTCTAAGAGCAAATTAGACGTGCGGGTTTTGCCAACAGTGAATGTGGTCTGATTCCTTCTCTGTCAGGGCCAACAGAATGTTAACTTTTGTTCCCCTTTCTTATTATGTATATTAAAATATAGTGTTGCTTTTGTAGAATTTCATAACTGAAAGTGCTTTCCTTACTCTGAATTAATATTTGGAATATACACTCTCTCATTCTATTCTCATACTCTTATTTTCTCTGTTAACTAATATGCTCAAAGATTCAAAAGAATAACTCTGGAAGCAAGGGTAAATGACGATATTTTGTGCCACTAATCATTGTCTTGGAATCCTTTAAAATAAGTGATCATCTTCAGTATATACCAAATAACATTTTTTCATTTAAAAAGGGAAATTCGGGAAGTTCTTTGGAAGGAGATATAAGTACAGTATTCCCTTTCTACATCAAGATAGTTTTTGAAACATACTTAAATAAATTCCCTTTTGGAAATTTAAGACTTGTGTATGGCTTCCTGTATCCCCTTTCTAGTATGAACACTAGGGATTAGCACATAATCATTCATTTGCCACCAAATGAAAGAATTGAAATGACTAAGAGAAACTAATCAAGTTTCCTTCTTATTTTGCAAGTCTTTGAACTCAAGAAGCATCCCCTCTAATTACTACAGTTAGTGTACCTCAATTATATACCTTTCATTCAGTTCTGCAACCATAAAGATGTGGTCTACTGTGGAAAATCATCTATGAAAGCTTGCCAATACTTTTATCATGTTTTCATCAAGAGGAACCCTTGATGTTTATACAGATCATTTTTATAGCATTGGAACTTAGTTACATCAGTTGCTGCCTTGTCAGTTGCATTTTTTTTTTTTTATGTAGGGGAATTAAAGTCCAAAATGCATGCCATCTACGATCTTTTTCAATCATTTAGAATCTTCTCCATTCAAGACATCTTTAAAATTGGATGCTGGGTACTTTTAAAAATGACGTCACCTACAGAATGTTTTTCTTCTATATGGTTTTGGTCTCACAGAATAACACTAGTCTTTCCTTCACCTTCATAAGTCCCATTTCTAATTTCTCGCAGTACTCAGATGGTATTGATTTTGACTTTGCTCTATTGCTCTACCCAGTTGATGCTAGAACTACAAATAACTGATTCTGAAATGACTTACACATTGATACCAGCCATTTCTTTTCTTTTTTTTTTCTTTTTTTCTTGATAAAGTAAATTTCCTTTCTTGGGATGTTACTTGGTTTTCCATAACCAGCACTTTTATTTCTCTTCTTTAAGAAAAAAGAATTTCTGAAAAACAGATAGGCCTGAAGTCTTTAGGCCTTTTCCTTTTATCAATGCAAGGCAATATTCTCTGATATAATTTGAAGTAGTCTCTTAAAAGACTAAAAACTATCGAGTTTTAACTGCTTGAACAGGCTAGGAGTTTTACCTTCAACTTGTTATATTTAGAGAAACTCACAAATTATATCATTTCAGGAAAGTTTTTGTTCTGAGATTTAGAAGATATTAATCTGAATTTAACTTAAGATATCAAAATCCAAAACCTATTGAATTTCTCCTTTAGAGCCAGCAGAATACAACTTCCTGCGCCTCAGTCTCCTCATTTGTAAAATGAAAGGATAGGACTAAATGGGCACCAGTGACTTTGAAGTCTAAACTTATGAACCTATGATCTTTTTTTTTTTTTTTTTCTGATCTCCTCCATGACAGAATGATTTTGCTTATCTGTACTTCAGCCGGTTGCTTATATGTCTCTTATGAACCTATTATGTGATACTTTGTTTTATAATTATACACTTTTAATTCTAGAAGTAAAGGAACTGCTTCTTATATAAATGTATTTTTTCTTAGCCCCTATCAAAGTGCTTTGCATATAGTAAGGAAAAAAATGTTTGTTGGATTAAAATGAATTTATATGCACACCCATACAGACCAGGAAAAAAATAATCAAGAAATAAAAGGATATTCTAATAAAATGGCCAGAAATAATAATTCCAATTAAATTTGTTTGTTTTACTATTTTCTTAACACAAATTGTGATTTGCTCATATGAATGGCTGTTTTTACTTGGGAAAAAAATGTATAAAATGACCTCAATAGGCTTGGATTTACCTTTCTTTAAAAAGAAGTTAGATGACACTGATCAACAAAGAGCTTATGAAAGAAAATTATTAGACCATACAAGTCCCAATTAGAGAAATATAATTTCTAAGTCTACAATCTTATTTACTTAACTGATAATTCTTTGTAGTTTTTGCTAAAGAACATGAAAACATACATACACACACACACACACACACACACACACACACACACGTCCATCTATTAAGAAAATGCAGTTAATTGCTTTCACTTTGGGGAGAGGAGAAGAGGTCCTGACAGCATGTAACTTCTTGAGGAATATTGAGTGACTGATTTTAAAATTTAGGATTTTATTAGGCTTCTTATATTCTCATCTCTTTATCACCCATTTTTGGCATGATCCTGATTTCTTTCAGTATTTCTTCTGTCTCCCCTGGGAAATTTATGTCTGTTTCAGGCATCTGTCCCCCATCTTCCTTTGTGAACACTGAGGTGAAAAATTCATTTATTTTTTAGTAGTGTCTCCATCGTCTGTCAATAAATTACTTTTTCTATCTCTTAGAGGCTTGACAAACCACTTTTCTGACCTCCTGTTCTTTAGGTACTCAAGAAATAGCTCATTATTATTTATTTTCATCTCATATGCAATCTCTTTCTTTCTTCAACTCTTAATTTTGGGATGTTTTTAAATACTCTTAACTTCTTCCTGTAATCATACCAGTCATCTTCTGTATAACACTTGATGTCAACTGTGCCTCTTTCTCAATCGATGATTGCTTTTTGCCCTTCCATTTTAATCCACATTAGCCCGTTTGTTGGATTTTATTTGTAGGACATTTATTCTTAAACAGCATAACCCACGGGCATACATTTATTGAATTTATCTTTGAATAAATTATATTTCCCCTCTGTGTGTCTTTTCCTTCATTGTTTTATCCCTTTTTCTCTTTCAATTATATAGTTTCTAATGTTCAGCACTGATTGTGAATTGTCACAAAGGACAGAGAAACTGCTGTTTTAGTTATAGACGTTCTGTACTCTTGAGCATCTAACTCAGTGATTGGGATATCTGATGTAGAGTGAAAAAATCTGCTTTGCTCAAAACCCTATATTTCCCAAATTTGCATAACTAAGTAGTTTCTGTGTTATTTTCTTTTTTTCTAGTCTCACTTAAGATTTACTAATGAACCTAAGTGGGTTATCTTTACTGCTATTAAAATACCCACTCTACTTCTGCATTTCCAACCATGTCTTTTGTTTCACATAAACTTAGTCACACAACATTATTTAAGTTACCACTTTACATAAAAATTATGACCAAGCCTCAAAAATGTGCAGAATATATCCTGCCAATTTTTTCTTCCAATATTACATATGAATCAATCCTAGTTCATTTCAAATGACTGAATTCCCTTTCTTATCTTTATACTTATATCCATGTTGTATTTCTCCTTATTTTCTGATTAGCAACTTCTCCTTTTAATTTTTTTAATCTTTAAGGATTAGGAATTTCTACCTGTAATATGTAGTTTCATTACAGTATATTTTAAAAGAGCGTAGATAAAATAGAGATATTATAGGAACTAGAATTTATTTAATATGTAGGTTTGAAAAACTCTTTACAAATATTAGCTCATTTATCTTATTTTCCATTTTACAGATGAAGAAAAAGAGGCTTAGACAGTTTCCCAAAATTTACTTATATAGTTAGTGTGTGGGGACATATCGAAACTCAGGTAATTCCTGACAAGTTCAGTAGTCTATCTACTATGCTGCCAGGACATTTTTGTGTATAGAGTATTAGAAGTGCAATCAAGAGACATACATTCAAAATCTCATCTCTGATACTTACTAGCTATGTGATCATTAACAAATCACTTAATCTTTTTGAACTTCAGTTTTCTTATTTGTTAAATGGTAATCATATCTGAATGGCCTAACTTTAGTGTTGCTTGAGGTTCAAATTCAATATTGTTTCTAAAGTACTTTGCAAACTTTAGAGTTATTAATCAAGGAATGAAAATGCTTCTTGATTAGCACTTGATCATATGCATCTATAACTAATTGTTTTTCAGGTAATGACAGTATTCAAGTGCTAAGAGTACATAAATATAATTTGACAATTTTTGGTAGGAGTAGTAGAAAGAGTGGGTAGGAGTAAAAATCACTAAAAAAGAAAGATAAGGATTTGTTAATATTATTATGGATGAGCCCTTTAAGAATAAAGAAAATGAATAATATATGAATAACAGGAATTAAACTAGCCAAAAAACTGAAGATAATATAATTAGAATAGGGTTATGCATGTATGGTTTTTTTTTAATCAAAGATACCATATTGTACCAATTCAAAAATGGAAAAACTAAAACACAAACCCAAAGTGACTTTGTTAAGTTCACTTAGCAAATTTTCCAAGGCTTAGGGAGACTCAGTCCCATATACTAATTGGTAATTCTTCTAGGCAACACATTTAACTGGATTTTCTTATAGCTCTAATGTTCCTCTACTGACACTACTTAGAAAGCAATGTATTTACAAACTATTATAGCCTTAAAAGAATTAACAATGAACAATGTTTAAAATAGTCAATTACAGGCTTATACTTTAAGCAAGCACTTACCATGAAGATTTAAAAAAAAAAAAAACTGTCTTGGCTATTGGGTCATTTTCCAGGCTACTAACTGCTAAACCATGTGCAGAACGTGCTTCCAATTTAACAATACAGATTTTCTAAAAAGGCGGATAGCTTAGCTCTGCAGGCAAAATCAAGTTGATTTTCTTCTTGATTAAAAGACAAAAAAGGGATGCTCTAAAGTACAAAAACAAAATGCTGATCCTGTATTTCAAGTTACCAGAAGGGAAAAACCACAATAACCTGAAAACTTCTTATACAATGAACCTGAGCTTATAAAATATCCTTAGTATATGTCTGCTACAATCAAATCTATGATATGACTTTGGCATTGTAGATACTTAGGGGAAATGTGAAAGGTTGAACAAATACTCTGGTTACTCATTTATTTCTGAAGTATACTAAGCAGTGAGTCAGTCCCACAGCAGAGTTGGTAAGGGAAGGGAGGCAGCCATATAACATTTATGCCCTAATTCCTAATCAGCTGCAGAGACCTGTAGACAATACAAACTCTTGCTTATCCTTTGCTTTAATTTTTCAAGAATCTATTTCGAGTGGACAACTCCTTTAACTTAAGCTGAGCTACAGCATTATTTGAGGCTGACTTTCATATGCTATCACTTTCAAACTCTCTCTTCTTCATTCTGTTTCCATTCTCCTCTTACCATCCCCCTCCAAATCTAGTAAACAATTTCCTTTCGCTGAATTCAGATAGGCTGCTTTTGGAAAATAGGGGGGAAGGAACTGTTATTTATTTATTAAGCTCCTACTCAGTGCCAGGCTTTCTGCTAAGCACTTTTGAGCATTCAAATAATTCTGGAATGCAGGTGCTATTATGATCTCCATTTTACAGTTGAGGAAACCCTAAAGCAGTTAAGTGACTTGGGCAGTTACACAGCTGGTAATCTTTTGAAGATGGATTTGAACTTAGGTAGTCCTGAATCTGAACCTAGTATTCTCTGCACTGTGCCAGAGTTATTCTATTAGTCACCAGAATTGGATTATGAGAGCTTTCAGTTTCATAGGACCTACCAGATCTTGTGTTTTGCTGGCAAAGCAATCAGTCAACAAAAAGCCTTTATTGAGTGTCTCCTATTAATTAGACAAAACAAACAAACAAATAAAACCCCCACAATTTCAGAAGCTCTTGAAAATAAGAAAAAAGTACTCTTAATCAAACAATATGATGCCAGTGGTTTTGATTACTGCTAATTACTCTATCTTAAGTGACCTGTGATTTCATCATATTTCATCATATCTAAAGTCTTTACTAAAACTTACAGCAACATTATTGTACTTTTCTTTCAATTTGAATCATGTCTAAGTCTTACCATATATTCTACATAGAGAACAATTAATTCTAAAGAAGAAAATATTGCTTCTTGAACTTATGATTTTACCAGCCTGAAAACACAAGAAGTATGAAAGAAGAAGAAACTTAGGGAAGCTATTAAAAAAAAAAATGAAGCTAGCATGTAGAAGAAGAATGAGACCTTCTGTGTATTTCTCATGGCTCAACTGGTGAAATGTGAATTTCAGTTCAATATATGGAAGAATTTGCAGATAATTAGATCTATCTTGTGAGACATCACATTCCTTAACACTGGAAGTATTCAATCCACAGTAGCATTTGTAGGAAGTGTTGCAGGCTATATTGGAATTTCTTAAACTAAAATGGGGGGGGGGGTTTGGTCGAGATGTCCTCATAGGTGCCTTCTAGCTCCAAGTCTATGGCATACAAATCATGATCAAATTAAAGCTACACAACATATACATTGACATATGCATATAAAATATGTGTATTTATATATAAAGATATATAATATATATACATACATTAAGAAATAACTAGACATAACAGAATCTATAATGTATTTTTTGATGTACCACAAATGCCCTCAGAGCCTTAAAATGGTATGGAACACACAAATCCAAGATCTTTACTCTCTTGGAAAACCAAATTTCCTTTAATAAGATTTACTTGGTTCAAAATGCATTTTGTTATTTCTTGCCCTAAAGAAGAGAGGAATAATTGGTCAATCACTCAATAAATCTTTATTAAACTCCTACTATGTTTCAACCACTGTGCTAGATATTGGGGATGCAGAGATAAAAATAAAAGTGTTTCTGCCTTCAAGAAAGCAAGCAGTAGGGCAGCTAGGTGGTGTAGTGAATAGAGCACCAGCCCTGAAGTCAGGAGTCACCTGAGTTCAAATCTGGCCTCAGATACTTAACACTTCCTAGTTGTGTGACTCTGGGTAAGTCACTTAACCCCAATTGCCTCAGGGGGAAAAAAAGGAAGCAACCAATTTTGGGTAAGATATTTCATAGTACCCGAAAAGTGATTTGCTGAAATATCCAAAAATTTGTTCTCATCCTGCTATCTGTTATGTCAAGTACACAGAGTTAGTTTTCACACAGGAGAGTCACATTGAAGGCTTCTTTACTTTCTTTTAAGAAAGACTAGATTATAGTTTGTGAATACATTCTGACATTGTGCCTAGAACTCAAATCAAAACTCTCATATTTAATACCTGGTCTTGAAATTTCATTTTAGGGATGTCTGGTAAAACTATAGCTGTGTTTTGCTTTATACTATCAATACTTCAATATTTAAAGAATCCATAATTTCATCTATGTAGGTAACTCCTTTTTCTGAGGCAGGTACCAATAAATACTTTATAACTTAAAACATCATGTCTTTGAGATTTTTATATCTAAGAAATTCTTCATTCTATAGCCAATCTGGGGAGAATTCTCCCTGAATTTAGCCCCGCTTATCACATGATCATAGAATCTTGAATTGGAAAGTACCTGAGGTCATACACTGAGACCTGTACTTGTACAAGAATGTTTGCTACAAAATCCCCCTAAAGTGGCCATCTAGCCTTTGCCTGACAATAGACTCCAGTGAAGGGGTACTCTACATCTCTACATTTCAAGACAGTCTATTTCACTTTTGTTAGCTGTGGATATTAGAGGTTCTTCTTTAAATGAAGCCTAAATTTACTTTTTTGTAACTTTTACTTACTGATCCTTTCTATTCATATATTTGCGCTTTAAATATTTAAAGGGAGCTCTCGTATAACCTCCAGTTCTTCTCTCTTCTTTCTCTCCTATATCCTCAGAAATCATCAATGATGTTCATATGGAATGACTCATAGCCACTAATTTAATTTAGCCTCCCCATTATGAATATTCTCCAGATATCAATGCCCTTTTGGATGTGATCAAGACAAAATATAGTGAGACTATAAAGTCTTAGAGAGATGATACTGTATACAAGGCCAGGTTTGCAATTAGGAAAACATGGGTCCAAGATCAACTTCTGCCACATAATAGCATTGTTTTCTTAGAATATCAAATTCCTCTTAATAAGATTCATTTGGCTCAAAATGTCTTATGTTATTTCTTGCTCAAAGCCAGGAAAAATAATCAATCAGTCAATCTATCTTCAAGTTTTTATTGAATGCCTACTATGGGTTAGCCACTGAGACATAATGACTTAAAATTGTATCTTATAATAGAACTGTGCTGACTGCATCAGTGGAAGGGAATGTTTATACAATGAAAGTTCTGATGTTCTGATGTTGATGAAATCACTGATCCAGACACAACTCTCCTTTCAAAAAAAAAAAAAAATCAACCCTCTCATTATATGTATAATACCACTCATTAAAGTCTAAGATTGGAATACTGCAATTATTATTGCTATTATTATTATTATTTTGTGTTGCACACATAGGATCATTGATCTACTACTGAGGGAAGGCACTTCAGAAACCATGCAATTAAACCCTACTCATTTTTTAAAGAAGGAAATCAAGACCCAAGGAAATCAGAAAATTTGCCTATTGTTAAATCAGTAGTGATGACTATATAGATAGATATAGATATATATCTCCTATATAAAATCTATAAACATGTTTTTTTGTTGTTTTTACATATTGGACTTTACATTTATTTTCATTAAATTCCATCATATTGCATTCAGTCCAAGTGTTCTTCAAAATATTTTAGATCCTGAGTTTGTCATCCAACATGTTAACTACTCCCTTTATGTCATCAGCCAGTTTGATAAGGTATCCAAGCAACTGAATAATTTATGAATCATTCATGTAATTGATAAAAAGTGTTAAGAAGAGGGCCAGTCAAGTCCCTGAGGGCATTCCACTAGAGATTCTCTAACTAGTTAATATAATGCCACAAATGACAACTCACTTCCTCTCAAGCTTCTCCTCATTTTTACTATGTCAACCAGTTCCTCCTTGTTGAGAGTCAAATTCAGCAGAATAGTTCTCCCCTCCCGCCTAGCCATCTCCAAGATATAGAATCTGGCTTCTGCCTTCCAACTAGAACTGAAATCTTGGACTCTAATTAGTGGACTTTTTAATCCAAGAATCTTACCCCTCCCATCACACCACCTTCCAGCCATCTCTAAATCAGACCATTGCTTGAATAACCTCTGCATACACACTCCTTTATAATACACAGAAATATGTTTTTCCTTTATTAGAATGTAAACTCCATGAGAGGTTTGGTTTTTTTTTTTTTTTAAATATTTGCTCTATTTTTTCTATTTATTCTTTTTTCTATTTTATTTTTTTTCTATTCTATTTTATTTTTCTATTTTATTCTATTTTTTCTATTACTAGTACTTAGCATAGTGCCTAGCCCAACATAAGCATTTGATAAATCTTCATTTCTTCATTTATATGCTTTTGAGGAAGAGGTGAAGCTTAATTTAGACATATTTGAAAAGGTATACTGGAGCCAAATTTTGTAAATGATAAGCTGGGAAGTTACATTGCATTAAGCAATAGGGAGCCACTGAATATTCTTCAGCAGTAGAGTAAAATGGTCAAAGACAATGTTAAGTATAGTATAGAGGATAGTCATGCAATAATATTTATTCTGTTTTTAAAAATACAAGCAGAGGAAAGAACATCTGGTACAGTAAAGCAGGGGCCTTAAACAATAGATTTTGCCAAAGTTGACTTAATTTGGTAGTTTGCACATTACATAAGGTCCAATTACAATGACAATGGTAACTTTTCTCATGATCATATGCAATCATATGCAATAATCATTTCTATCACTTATACAAGATTCACTCAAATTACTAGGCCATCTAAAAACAAAGTTAAAGTTCAAAGATCATACCAGTAATTAGAATTAAGAAAGAAGACATGGGGTCAATATGCCTACTTTTTCAAGTTTCTACACAAATTCTCCAGTGGTGAATAATCCAAGACTACGACACAGAAATCATACTTACTATACTATGAATATGTTATTTTCAATAGTCTCTCACTGATGTTTAGTAAATATTTTATTTAATGTTTAGAAGAATTACATGTGTTTAACCTACATTAGATTATTTGCTATCTAGGCGAGGGAGATAAGAGAAAGGAGGAAGAAAAATTTGGAACACAAGGTTTTGAAAGGGTGAATGTTAAAATTTTAACAAGATAGCTAAAAACAATCTTTGCATGTATTTTGAAAATAAAAAGTCATTATTAAATCTTAAAAAAGTATTTACCTCTTATTACCATTGTGTCATCTCCTATGCCCCTAACCCAATCCTTATCACCTAACTTTTAAAAAATGACTTCAATTCCTATTTATCAAGAATATTAAGGCCATCTGATATGCAGCATGTCCTTGTCTTCCCTTCTTTTACTCTTTATGACCTCTATATCTTCTCCAATTTTTTAATTTTTAAAAATTCTGCTTAGTTTTACAAATAGGGAAATTACCTATTGTTTTATTGCAATCTAGGAACAGCACCCATATTGCATCTAAAAAACCTAGAGCTGCTAAGGAAGAATAGATACTTTTGATGTGTGAATTAAATAAGTATGTATATGAATTATAGTCCTGATCTGGTTTCATTAGTGTGGGGAAATTCTTGTGCTGAAACTTCTTTCACTAGTACAGATCAGCAATTTTTTCTGTAATTTATCATCACAGAATTGTTTGGGGGCATTTACATGTTAAATGATTTGCTTCAGATCACACTGGGTATGCGGCAAAATTAAGTTTTTAACTTAGGTTTTCCTGATTTCACGACTGGTCCACCAAGCACACTATGCCATCTTGGCTCTCAACGTCAATCCTTTCATCAGCAATTGGGTGATTAACTTAACTGCCCTCTCTTGGTCTTAGTTTCCTAATTTCTAATTTGAAATGGCTTGACAAAATGACCTCTAAGGTATTTTATAGCTACAATATGCTGTACCAAATAATTGCCTCATTCATTTTTCATGTTGTACCCCTTAAACATTCCTTTCTATGCCTTTCCCCCAGGATCTAGATAAGCCAATTTCTCTGGAATTTTATGTTTGGGGGTCTGGTATAATTATTAATGAATTACCAAAAATAAGAGTGTGGAAAAGTGATTGAAAACAAAGTATGAAGCTGTCAGTTTCCACAAAATGATAAGTACTGAATTACTGTTATGATTTAGGCTAAGAGATCTCTTCTATAAAATTATAGCCACTATTGTTATAATAATATATATACAACATATAATAATAACCACTAGGATTAAATTATTATAAAGAGTTGTATTTTAATATGCACCCTAATATGAAAAAATTCTATAGTGAAGTGGTTATGACATGAGAAAATGGCATTTGATTTTCACCCCCAAAACAATCTCAAATGCCTTTGGATAAGCTCTGGTGAAATCTAACATTAAAACCTAGTCATCTAACCATTAAGATTTTCTAACACACTTAAGTGCTGTCATTATCTCCTTTTCTGTAAGGAATATAGCATCTTATAATAAAGGAAGGCGATCTGATTTAGAAATACTTTCCTTAATTTAACAATTATAGAAATTCTTATATTCAGCACCACTATACAGGCTCAATAATTATTAATTATCCACCTAACTGTACACTATTTTACACATCCTGCCCCTTAACTAGAGCACAAAGCAAAGCCATTGCATCTTCCCTGGTTAACGGACCATGACTCGAACAGCTAAATGACCTAGTAATTCGGCAAATTCGTTTTGTTTCAAAGATTCTCCCATATGTACACTTTCCAGTGTTAATGCAGATCTATTGACTATGCAAAGCAGCTACTGTTTCTTGAAGCACATTTCTACCTTTAAAGCATGCACTTACTAATTGGGGGTAGATCTACCTATGGAAAATATTAGTAAATTAGAATTAATTCATATAACAAGTATGCAAAAGTGCTGCTAAGTGGCATTACAGATTTGCTATGGTTTTCAAGAAATTGAATTCAATCTCCTCTTCTACCAGCTTCATGAATATTTTAAAGGATTCACATATAGGCTCCTTTTTATGCTAGAACAGGTGTGAGCTCAATTTCACCCTTAAACTAGTATCAGCTCAGCTGACAGAATACCAGTAAATTTTTATTTGAGAACTAAACTAAATGAATATTGGATATGGGGCAGAATCTCGCTAACTATTAAAATGCCTTATAAAGTTTGTTAGCTATTCTGCTTTGATTTATTCTAACTTTGGTGTAAAAACAATACATGAAAATGTAATCATGATAGCTCGTCTGTTTAGCAGCTCTTTTCTAAAAATACTCAAAAATTTTTACAGATAGCTCATTAAACCTGACAACATGTCTGTGTTGTCACAGGTAGGCCAGGAGATGAAATTATTGTTCCCTTTTTATGAATAAGGAAATTGAGGTTAAAAGATACAGTAACTTGTGCAGCATCATACACATAGAACATCTCATTAAAAACAAAACAAAAGATTTTGGTATCCTCATGCTCAGGTTTGTGTTTATCACATTAGCATTTTCCTAATGTATATGTGATAGAAAGATGAAGAAGAAAAGAATTAGGGAGATATATGGCCCATATATCATTCGATGATTATGCTGACTTTGAAGAAACCTTTGTTCAATTCAGTCATATTTAAATTTGTATTCTATTTAGTCCACTAGTAGATTCGTGACTAGCTTTTAGGGAAAGGGTCATGTTTTAATCACCTTATACTCCTTCAAGCGCAAAGCTTAGCACTTAGCATATAGTAGTTATTCAATTAATGTTTGTTTCATTGAATCTTGTGTTCTAAACCCTAGATATTAGGAAATACTGAAATAAAGGGGACTTCTATATTCGTATCTTTAAATTTTTACGTGGGCTGTTAAAGTTAATTAAATACTAAGAGTTCAGTTTTTTAAGACTATTATATTTCTTTTTTAGGGCTATTCTATTTCATTATTTAGGATTCATATTGTGGTTTTTATTTTCATTTTATATTCCTCTAAAATATGTTAAAGGAAATAGGATCAATAACATTTTTTCCCCTATGACCACATCATCCAATTAGGTAATCATAATTATCCTTAAAAAGTTTCTGCTTCCAGCCAAGCATTCTGCTTTGGCCAGTGACATATACAAAGTAAAATCAGATCTAAACACTCAATGTGAAATGGAAGAATAAACAATTAATGAGCTTGCGATTTACAGAATTTAGACAGTCAACCCAGATGTGAAGGGAAGGAAAGAGTTACTTTTCTGGGGTTTGAACTCTGACTTAGCTTTCTATTCTCTCTCATCTCATCTTCTCTTTTTCCTCTTCAATATGACAAAAAATATTGCCACTGTCTTGATCCAGTAATCAATCCTAAATTATATAGTAATTAGGTGTTTTTCAAGCTTAATCCAGGTTCAAAATATAATTCTCACCTTTGCCCTTTAGCTTCTCAGATTTAGACTAACAATGGACTTGATATTTTAGTGAATTTGATCATCATCACTAGAATTCTAACAAAGTAATATCAGCTTCATATTAAACAGTTTATATATTATATATATATATATATATGCATATATGACTGAATCTTTCATTTTAAAATGAAACTTGAGTGAGTCAGGGACGATTATAGGTGTCCTCTTCACACAAAAAAGTATTCTCCCAAACATAATTTCTTCTCCAAAAAAATTGCTTGTTATTTCAACATATTAGGCACAGAAAGATTTCCAAATCTAGAAAATAGCTATATTTTCATGTTAGTTCCAAATTCTATTGAGCTGCTCATCAGTCAGGAAAAGTTTTAAGAATAAGCTACACAGATTCAAGAAAATAAAATAATCTCGTGATCTGAGTCATCTGAAGTTAGAAATGTAAACCTAAAAAAAGAGCTATACTTTTAACGCCTGCATTTTGATTATGTGGTATTGTGTTAGTGGCTGTTGTTTCCGTACATTTTCAATAATTACCAAATTGTTATTAAGATAAAAACAGAATTTATTCAAATCAGAAATAGTATATTACTACTTTAAAACCATGCAAAAGTCTTTGTAACTGTGAGAATGAGATGACTTCATTACTTTCTTTATGTGGGGTGTGTGTGTGTGTGTGTGTGTGTGTGTGTGTGTGTGTTTGTGTGTGTGTTTTTTTTGACAACAAAAATTTGAGGAGGGATACAAGCCCAATGTAAAAGAATATTGCTTTGAGATGTCCTATTCGGTTACTTTAGTCACAACTACTACATATGAAGGAATCTGAAACCTGTCAAAGAACACTCATGTAGAGTCAAAAGAACACTGGATTTAGAATGAAAACATCAAGGCTTACTTCGAGTCATGGTTCAAATCTCAACATCACCATTAATCAATATTTGTGTAATTTTTAAGTATATATATATATATGTATATATATATATATAATGTATATATGTAATGTATATATGTATATATAATTTGTGTAATTTCTTTTTCAAAGTGAAAATGTGCTACATTGAGGCAAATTGCTCTTCAGCATAGTAAACACAGAAGAAAGGGTTCTATTATATGTGCTAAGAAGTGTTTTGGTAAAGTGAGAGTGGTTTGCATTCCTTAGATGTCATTAATGCTTTGTCCCTGAACTACTCCCAAAGTCATATACTACAATATGATTCTAAGAAGGAATTTTGCACAGAGCAGTCTCTACAATGGGAAAGTTAAATAATATTAAAGTTCTACATATCACTTGTCTATTCCTGCTTCTGACACAACACAAACATAATCTGACTTCCTCTTTCACTTTTTCCCTCTTTTCTTCTTTCCTTTCTTTTTTTTTTTTAACTTCTCCTTTCTCTTCCTTTAAGCTGGTAATACTGATATTGATAATACTTTGTTATCCAAAAAACCCACTGAAATTTCATCTCACATTCATAAATTGGGAAAGATACCCAAAATGGGAATAGTTAATATTTGCTGTGGTTGTGGAAAGCTAGATACACTAATGGGTGGTTGATTAGTGTTTTACCATTCTAGAAACACTTTGTAATTATGTGAAGAAAGTGACAAAAGAGCCCATATCCTTTGACCCAGCAACCCTTTTTCTAGGCATAGACCACCAGAAAAGCAATGATAATAATATATATTTTTAAAGCCTTACATACACTAAAATAATTACAGCAGCACTTTTTGTGGTAATAAACATAGGAAGACAAAAGAGATACTCAGCAATTAAGTAAATTGTGAGATATGATTAGTAATAATTTTTATTATAAAATATAATAACAATAGTTAACTATTAATAATTATTTATCATGTAGTTTTCTATGTAGCACTTTGAAGTTTGCAATGATTTCATGTTATCTCAGTAAAAAAATTATCAGTATGATGAATATTAAGAATACAGTGAAAGCAAATGAAGTGATGTAAAAGTGGAGTAAGCAAAGTCAAGGAAACAATATACACTATCACTACAATAATGGAAATGGAGGTAAAAACGTCCAAAATGATTGAAGTGCCAGTTTGTGAAAGTATAATGACTACCTCAAACAAGAACTATGTGGGTTCTTTGAAAAAGTAGAGGCTTACGAGGTGGAACATTACAAAGGTGGACTTTTAAAATCTGTTTTTTTTGCTAGTTTTTCCCCTCTTATTTTGTCCTTTATTTTAGTGGACAAGGGAAGCAAACATTGGAAAACTGAGGTGATAAAAGATATCAACAAATTTTATTTAAAAAACAAATTACCAACAAAAAATAAACAAAAAGGCAATATAATTCAGAAAGAAAATAGTTTAGAAAACCAAAAGGAGCTTTTTCTTGTCTCAGCCATTAATTTTTAAGTAATATGAAGCAGACAAATGAGAAACACTATCGTGGCAATTTCAAAAAATAAGCAGCCATTTGAAAGAATGAATGAGAACACATTTTGAGAAATTTCCCAATTATAACAATATGTAATTTCAAAATTATATTGAAAAAATAGTGAAGAAAAATTAGCCAATGGAAAGCTTTTTAACTTGTATAAATTATTTCTCATAAACTGTTCTAAAATTCATTTTCATATAATTAGCTGATTCTTATTTCACATTTACAAATATTAAATATGTGCCATTGGCTTGAATATTCTGTAGATTTATTCATTACATTATTTTAAAATTTCTCTTTTGAAAGAAAAAATTTTTAGAGGCCAGGGAAAATGCATCAATGTGTTAGAGACATTTTCTTGATATCAGCAGTCATTCTTTCCCTTTGCATGTTGAATTTGCTGTCACAAGCCTATTGTGTAAATTGCATAGATTTCAATCCTTATCCAGAGTCTCTTAATTTCATTTTTTTAAAAATTTTACAAAAAAAAATTGTATTTGTATTAGTTAGTATTAACTCTGACATGGCCATCTATCAAGAAACCTGTAGAGCCTTTTTCCCTTTTTGGGGGGAATTGCAATTGAAATATGAGTAGACTTACAACTTCTCATACCCACTCACCCATTTTTTATACTGGACTAACTCAGAATATCCATAAACATTTTGAAGTAATAGAAATCTAAATATTCCTGGCTAGGCAAACTGAGTAGAACTGAATTATAATGAATCAACAGCTATCATTTTATGACCAAAGTAATCAAATCAAAATATCAACCACTAACCCAGATGAGATTCAAAGGTCATGCAAGAAGCCAAAGGCTCTGTTTAGTACTGCCTAAAAACCTCAAGAGAATCTTTGCATTGAAACACTCCATTGCGCTGGTGGTGTTTTAGGGACAAGTTACTCTTTATTGATAAGTAAGTTAGCATTCTAATAATATCTTTTAGGAACAAGTTACTCTTTGTTGACAAAAAAAAAAGTTCTGATAAGTTCTTATATAGATATTTACCAAATTAAGAAAACTGAACAAGTTTACAAGGAAGTCCTTAATAACAAGGGAGCTGATGAGGAAAGAGCTATCTTGCTGCACCCAAATATATCCATATATTTACTGTTCAATTACTAAATCAAGTCCCTTATCTGATTATTTTTCCTCTAACAAATCTAATAGTCATTTAAAAACAATAGGGAAAGAGAAAAAAAAGTTATTTTGTATCCTTACATGGATACAAATATTTTAGTGGGAAAAAATGTTTTTCTACAGTAGTAAAATGTTCTTCAATAATTCCCTGTAATACATTACTACTGACTGGAAACTCTTAAAATCTGGATAATCCTTGCTTGGTGTTTTTGTTGCTCACTTAAAAGAATCCTGTCCAAATAAAAGTTCCCTTAAGAACACAGAAGACTCAGATCCATAGCCCCATATTAAAGGCATATTCCAAAAGAAACATACTGGTTACCAGTCAGTACTTGTCCTACATAGTAAAAATGTTAATGTGTGAGTACCCAGATCAGTGATTTCTCTCATTTCAAATGTTCTTAGAGAACTTGGCCTCTCTCTCTCTGTTGATCTTAATACATAATTTGTATTGATACTTACTTTAATGCATATAATATCTCTCTCCTATTAAATTATGTGTCCCCTTTTTTTAAAATCATTTTTATATCTTTGAAGTGCCCAAACCAAGGACACATGGCAGGGACAGAATAAATGTTTGATTCTTTTAATGGAATTGTGTGCATTTTTAGGATTTACATCATCCACTCATAATAAAATGTTATCATTTCCCTATATCAAGAAAGAATGATTCTTCAATGACAAAATATCTTGGGGTAATATAATAAAAAATACTACTCAGCCTGACCATATATATGCCCACATGGATGAAATTTATTCAGTAAACCCTGGACAAAAAGTACCTCCTAAATGGAGTCAATTTACACAGAACCATCTGGATTGCTTTGGCATTTATTTACTTTTTTTAGGATGCATGTCTTTACTACCTCTAAAAGGATCTGACATGATGATCATTGTCTTAAAATTCCTAATATAGTGGAGACATATGCAGAAGAGAGAAGGTTGCTTTCTTTCTGAGAAAAGCCTTGAAATCCAGATCCTCACCTTATTTTTTAACCATAAAAAGATTTTCTTTCCTTTAGTTTTTTTTTTTTTTTAATCAAGAGATCTAAATATCAATCACTTGACAATAAGTTTTTTCTACAGCAACTCTCGTAAGGTTATAATTTCTATTCTAGTAAGGTTATAATTTCTATGCTGTTTTGTGGCATGCAGCATATGAATTAAGGGTACATTCTAATATATGTATATGTATTAGACATTATACAAATTATTGTTTTATATATATAATATTAATGCAAATCTTATGAACTTCCCATAAGACCAAGATTATAATAAAATGATATTACCATATTTAGATTTTAATTAAGTATAGTAGTTTAATCTACTAAATATGAGGTCTAGTCCTATATATGATGTTGTCATAAATGACATATATTCACTCCAAAAAGTGGCTCAGTACTTGTTTTGTTTTTTCCCCCAGTTGTAAAAAGGAAAACCTCAGAGAATCAACAGTTTGCTTTCAAACAAAAATCAAGTCATCTACTTCTAAAAATTCCTTCCTGCAAAATCAGTCACTTATTTTTGTGATATATGCCTAATTCAGTCAAACTTAATTGATTTGACAATTACAAATCTGATTCAATAAAGTGACTGATTTATTTCTGATGCTATAGCTCTAGCCCCAATGTGAAATCATGGGAGAATTAAGCCTTTGAAATGTAAAGAAATCCTTTGTAGTTTTAATGAGAACCAGTTACTGATTCTGAGAGTGGATAGATGTTGGATCTCTTTAGAAACCTATAGAAAGAGTTAGATAGACACTACTTTTTCTTATGTAAGGAAAACTCCAAACCCTGTAACTTGGAATATCAGTAGGGACCCAAAGAACAGATTGTGATAGTGTGTGTGTGTGTGTGTGTGTGTGTGTGTGTGCGCGCGCGCATGCGTGTTGGCTCTTGAGTTCAATTTGCTGAGCTAGACCTTCTTTTGTACAATTTGACTCATCACCTGAAAATGAATTATCCTTAATTTTTTTTTTTCAAAACTGTCTTCTTCTATAAAGCGAACATAATAAAATTTAAAAGTAGGTAAACTTGGGGAAAAATCATTCTGAATGAAAACAAGCTTAAGCAATATCATTAAAAAACACTGTTAACAAATTCTAACTAAGCTCTCAAGTTGACACTGGTAGATGAGAAAATCTTTAGCAGGGTATTTAACTAGACCTTAAAATTACTTTCTTCTTTTTAATTTTTATAACTAAAGTCTCAATTTCTTTAACAAAAAAAAAAAAATTAGTAGTCAATTGCTCAGTGCCCTCTGAACTCCAAGGGTGACTCCCCTGACCCAAGTCTGACACTGCACCATTAATGTCAGATAAACCATTTAGTTCAAACACAATTCTTTTCTGTGCAAAAATCTGCTAGAGGTGGAAAATGTAGCAGTTTGTAAACAATAAAGAGCCATGTTTCAGACTAGACAGCTTATCTGACAGAGCAGTGCTTTCATTAAAAACAGTGGGTGGGAGACTCGTGGACATAGTCGCATTTCCTATCACAATGCAGTAGACTGTCTTGGCCTCCATATTTAAGAGTTTAATGGGAAGGAGGGCAGACAGGATAAAAGAGTTTGGCTGACATGGATTTTCAGCTTAAACAACAAACTGAAAGGAGTAAGCCCTGGGCTCTAGCTAACTTAAATTTTAAATACTGTTCAGATTGAAAAAGCAATCTGGTCTTTTGAATATTTTTTCCCTTAGGAAATATACATTATTATTATTTAATATGAATGCATTACTTTGTATGTTCTGTTATATTAATTTATTAAGTTATTGGTACTAAAGCACTTTATTTTTCTCATTTGTTAATACATCCCTCTACAGAAAATAAATATCCTTTTAATTAATTTGAATAATTTTAGATCATCAGAACAGTTTTAGGACTTAGGGAAGCTTCTTCTAGCCTGGTTCATGGCTTAGGCACTAATTTGTAAGGACAATTATATTCAAAATTTTGGCTTCTGCAATCTTTAGGGTCAAATACATGAGTTCTCACAATTATAATTGTTTTTGTTATAACTGAATAAACTAAATTTCTTTTTTAAAAAGTCTAACTGGAGAAATTTGTCTTTGGAAAACAGAACTCCAAAAGAGAAAAATGTTATCTATCAATCATAGATACTAGTTTTCAAGAGAGAGTGTGAGATTGTACTTTATATAATAAAACATAAACTAATAAATTATCATTTAAAAATGAAAATATCTTAAAATTATATGTTCAGACACCCTATAATTAAAAATATTTTGCTGAGGATTAAATATGGAACCTCAATGTCACCTTTAAACACCAAAATTGATGTCATGAGTTAAAATGGAAATGTGAGCATTTTTCTACTTATGTTAGCTTCAAATCTAACACCTCAATTTTTTTTTTTGATGGGTTTGATGATGATACTGGTGTCTGGCCCATCAGTTCAATCAGAGTCCTGCTTTCAATAAAACAGAATATAGCAGGCCAAGTTTTTAGTACTCAGGTCAATTACACATCCACATTTTGACAATTTGCTAGGAAAATATCAGTCATTTTAAAGCCTTGTAAAATTCCCAAGTGAAATTATTCATAAACAAAATGAGTTGCTATTTTTCCTCTACCAAGAAAAGAATTCAAGATAATGGAAAAAAAAGAAAAAGAAGAAAACTTTAACGTTTTGACTTCTTCCACTTTTAACTTTCTGGACTTCTGCTGCACTATTCTACCTACTTGTGAAAATCTGACTATTTAAACTGAAGAGCTGACAAAATTTTGGTGTAAATACAGGCCTTGAAGTACTAACCTCACCTAAAAACTTACCAGTGCACATACATTTATTGAATTACCAAATTTTTCATATATAAGAAAATGGCATACACACATACTGGTACTGAATATAGATTAGTCAATTAAGATACCAAATTGTATAAAATAAATGGCAAATTCCCTAAAACCACAACATTGTATACATGTTTTCTAAGAAAATAAATATTCAGAAAAGGATATATAATTTTCAAAATATATCTACTTACTTTGTATTCTGGAATTGACAAAAGGAGGAGAAAGATTGTCATGTGATCCAAGGTCCCTGCTGGTCATATGTTCATAGTGGGTCCCATCTCCGTAGTTCTATTAATAATAATAATAAAAAAGAGTATGCCTTAAAAGATTTGGTTCTAAGCAGGTACAAAAGCAGAAAAGAAAATTATTTGTACATAATGGAAATTACATTCAATTTGGGGTCAGAAGATTGCAGTTCCCAACGTAATAGCAATATAGCCAAAAGCAATTTATTGATTTTTCTCATTTTTATATATAAAAAAAAATTTGGAATTTTAGGAATGCTATTATTATTGTTCATTTTTAAAACTCCAGATAACAAATAAAATTGAAATTAAGAAACATCAATTTCATCCACTTGCACTATGGAGAAGCCCAGATGAAAGTGTTATAGGCAAAAAGATGGGTTTTTTTTTCTTTTAAAAACTTTATTTACACTAAGTCAAATGATCATTTAGAAAGGATACAAGATGGATTTATTTTATGATGCAATATCTAATTCCAGAGTCACTTCAAATTACTCTTAGGCTTTCATATCATTAATTGATTAATTAATTTCATGCCAGTAATTAATATGTGATTTTGAGGAACATCAATATAATATATTTAAGTAACTGATAGTGCACAATTGCACAGGGATCATAAAGTAGGTATATTTGGGGATATCCTCAATAGCTGCTATTTTCCTCTTTATTTTAATAGCCAAAATAAACCCATACACCCACACACCCACACAACTACAAACTCTTTAGTTTGATGGATCACTTAATTTAAATGTGTAGATTCCAATACATAGGGAGGAAAGCAGATTTTTATTTTATTTTTTTTTATCAAAGCATCTATTCTATCTTGATAGAATGCTTAAACTGATCAGAAAAAAAAAATTCTTCTAATTCTACAGAGAAGTCCAAATTAAATTTACTTAGGGGTATCAGTCTACATTCTTCATTGTTTTATACATATCACTGCTCTTCAAGTTTTATCAAAATCTGTAATCAAATATGTTAGTCAAAGGGGAAAATCTGCCCCAGGAGAAAAGTTACCTTTCACCATTGGTGAAGGGTCTGCTAAGATCTGGCAAAAGTGCTTAAAGTCTTCTGTGTTTTACATTGATTACAGGAAATTAGAGAGCAGTGAAATTCTAAAATTTAATTCAACAAATCTGCCCATGTGCAAAAATTTTCCATGATTTAAACTGACACAAGTAAGAACCTTGGATTTTGCAAACAAAAAAAATGCAAATAAAATTATGACAGATTCAAAATTGTTCACTGAGATATTTTTAGATTAGTTTCAAAAGAGCTGATAGAAATAAACTATAAAAATCTAAATAGTTCTAACCTGTCCATTTTTCAGACAGATGAGCAAAACTGTTCTAATACAGACAAGGCAAAACCACAAGAAATCCAATAAATCTGAATAATCCTCATGATCAGGAGAAATGCAGTAATCTCCTACACTTACTGTTGAGGGGAATGAATTTCCTTCTTTGAGTGAAGACTGTAACACGAGGAGGAGGAAAGATTTCCTCAACCCATCCATATAACACATTAGAGTATCAAACTCGACAGCTGGTGCAAAGGCTCAACAAAGTGATTGGTAAGTATAAAGACACTGCAATACTTTGAAGGCTAAAGTTAGGATGAGAGTGCCACAGGACAGGTGGAAGTACCCACACTGCTTTGAAATATTCTGATTTTGACAATCTGACTTCTTAATGTGCCTCTGATACCAACATAAAAACCTTCCTTAAAATAACCCCCCAAAGCAAATTACATATAAATACACCATTTTAGTTTAGGTTTTTGTTTTTTCCTTGCAAGCTTATGGATTTGGTTCATCTTATTCATATTACATGAACACACACATGCATAAATTCTTACAAATTGATACATATAAAATATGATGAAATATGGTTTAAGAGTTTTTAATATTTTTGTGAGAATATGCAATTGGACATTTGATAGTCGCCTGTGTTTTCCATTTATTCCAAGAAATTAGAGAGCAGGGAAATTCTAAAGTTTAAATCTACAAATCTGCCTGTGTGCAAAAATATTCCGTGATTTGCAGTATGCTAATATCACTAAATATTGGAACTAAAAGGTATCTCAAAAATCATCTACTGTACTTCTCTCATTTTTGAATGAGGAAATGGGATTCAGATAATTAAGTGCATTTTTCAAGGTCAATCACTTGGACATAAAAAACTAGCAGCAAAAATAAGACTTAAATGTGCATGCTCTAATTTACCATCCAAAGGGCTTTTCCACTAAACAACAGCTACAAATAGACAAATAATAAGAAAAACAAATAATGAAAAGACAACAGCATAAAACTGAGAAGAAAGCAGTATCATTTGAATGTGCCCATGTGCCCAATCAGGAATCAAGAATTCCAGTGGTAAAATAATAAGAGCATATTTCTGAAGTAAAGTCACTTTCCTGTATTTTCCTGTATTCATATAAACAATAATACAAGAGTCATAATCTCTACAGCCAATTCTTGTCATTGTTTCTAAGCTGTCCAGCCTACTAGTTACAATTTCCTCCAGTATAGGAACCATCCTTGAATCATACTTCTGGTCAGGAAAAGCAAGCAGGTGTCAAATTCAGTAACAGGATCAGCTAAGATAGTAAAAGAAAAAAAAAAATTCAAAGACAAACTGATCTGCTCCCAACTTAGTATGCATTTATTTCTATGAAATCAGGTGTATAAAACTCATCTTACATTTATTAATTTATATATGCAGTCTGTCTGGTTGTAGGAAAAAAAAAGATTAGATATACTTACCCTGGATGGACTTGGATGTCCTCCATTCCCCCAGGACCCTGAGCTAGTTCTGTCTTCTACATCTAGGGACAAGAAAAAAGTTCTTTAGGCTTTATTGCAATAATTCTTTCTTTTTGTATATGCACTTTTAAATTAATGTTTCAAATTAATCTCCTGTTGCCTTTAATTAAGAATCAGGCACAGGGCTACTACGATGATAGTGGCTTCTGACCCAACTACTTAAATTAACTCATTTAAATTCACAGCAGAAATGAACCGGACCCTCAGGAACCAGAGGTTTGAACATAAAAAATTATATCCATCCTTCACTGTTTTATGAGCCTCAATTTTTTGTACTATAACTATTCTTAAATTTTTATCAAAATCTATAACCAAATAGGCTTCTTAAACTTTCATTCTATCTTTAAGGGGAAAAAAAGGACTGATATAAACAGAAAAACATGTAAATAAGTATAAATGAATCAACTATGTCCTTTTTTTCAATGTTTAAAGAATTCTTTCCTTTTACTTGAGGACCATGTACATGTATCATCAAATAGAGAGTAGAATAAGGTTATATCTGATTTGGGATTTAATAAATATTTTCTCTTACCTTGGAACACTTGGCATTTATAAGGTACTAGGGGTACAATGATAAAGCAAGACAAAGTCCTCGGTCTCTAGGAATGTATAGCCTAGCCCAGGGAATAAAATACATACCCTGCTAAGAATGATACAAGGTAGATTGTGATCAAGCTAAAGGATAGCCATGGACAATAAAATTACTCTAAACTACCCCCAATTAAGTATTATTATTGGATAAATAGAAATAAGCTTAATGCCTCAATTGGTAGACCTGAAATGTGAGAAGTATACTTAAAAAAGCAATATGCTATTTTAAAACACATAAACATTAGAAGATTTAGTTAATGCAAGAAATAATCTCAAATTTCCTTGAATAAATATTTTTGTAATAAACGGTTTAGCTGTTATGCTATTAATTATGACTTCATGGAAGATCACTGACACAGCCATCACCAACTCTCCAAGACAGAATGGAAGAGAAGGTATGAAATTTGCTCTCATAGACATAATACCATTTACTGTTTCTTAACATTTTAATGATACTGCTTATTCCTTTAATGTTACTACCACCACTCTTTTTATTGCTTCTATTTCATTATCAGTAGCAGCAATCATCATGATATAATTAATTGATTTATTTATTGAGCATAAGATATATGGTATTTCAGTATATCTTAAGAAGTAAACAATTAACTATCAGGATAGGGCTTGGATTGTATTTTTTTGGAAGGGCTCCTTTTAGGTATATAGTAAAAAAGAAGGAATCTTGTCACTTCAAAATATATTCCAGCTGCAAAGACATGTTTCCCATAGACAGTCAAAATCAGTACATTATATGTTTCAAGGCAGGTAAAGAAAACTAAA
Source organism: Antechinus flavipes (assembly GCF_016432865.1). NCBI lineage: Eukaryota > Metazoa > Chordata > Mammalia > Dasyuromorphia > Dasyuridae > Antechinus > Antechinus flavipes. The sequence goes on along the minus strand of NC_067398.1, from coordinate 351,907,340 downwards.
TTTGTATCAAAGTTTGTGAGAAGACATACAGTTTCTATAAATTTGCTTTAAAAAACCAAATGACTTGTTTCACAATGTTTGTGCTTTGCTGATGTACTCGGTGAAATGATTTTTCAGGACTCTGGGATTTTGACACTAATGAAATGTATAGCTTATAAAGTCATCCTAATCCATAAGTAGAAATCAAATATTTTAAATATAAATAATGGCATCCTTCTTCCATTACAAGTCCTTAAGAATCTACTCCCCCCAATCTCACACCTGAAGGCATGAATATGTAATTTAGTCCTAAAATGAAGCATGTGGATAAATGAAGTTAAGTTTAATGTCTCAACTGGTACATCTGAAATATGAGAGGTGTAGTTAAAAAAGCAATATGTTATTTAAACATAATCTAGCCTCAAGTTAAAACAGAAAAAGAAAGTTAAAAGGAAATTGAATTTTAATTCATCTGTTTCCTAGGATGTGCTCTATCACTTTGGTTGAATTGTTTGTTTTCCATTTTTAAAAAATGTATTAGTTAAACATGAATAAATGATGAGCAGTAAGGGGGGAAGGATTATATATAATTGGGAAATGATATGGAATTTGGGGAAAAAAAGGAAAACTAAGAGGAAGAATTGGAATTGGGCTTTGACCCTATTTCTTGCTATATGCCCTGCGCTTTATGAAGTCTAGCTCAGATCAGATCTGTAGCTTCACAGGGGTTCTTCAAATGCCTCTTCTGCCCACGTGAAAAAAGTAAAGATGACGGTCAACTAGCAGCCAGCTAATTAACAGGCAGCTAAAATACATCAAAACTTGAGTATTCCCAACTGGGCATTTTCAAAAGCGAGCAATCCACTAATTAAAAATGTTGGAAGTCAAGCTTTTTCAAAGCAGGTTAAATACTAGTTGGGTTCCTTCACACATGGATTCCCAGCCAATCAGATAAGGCTGCTCTTTTTTCTACATATTTTCTTTATGCCTCTCTCTTCTGTCTAGTTCTCCTACTCAATAGCATTTCTTTTTTTTGCTTTTTTTTCCTATTTACTAGTCTCTTTTTTTCTTCTCCAGGCATGACAAAGCCTGAGGCTCTACTTTGACAATCAGGACAAATTGCTAACAATCTCGGTTGCTCTAAATGGTCCTGATCTAATTTTACTTTTGATATAACTGATGCTGAATTAAAAGATAAATAATAATAGCAATGAACAACTAAAATTTTACAGGTCATTTCACAACCTCAAATAAATCATTAGCTTTTTAAAAATCCACCTTTTAAAATGAGAATAGCCATTAGACAGCAAATATTTACTGAGAGCCTACTACGTGCAAAAAAAAGTTTTATGGGACCCATTGTTCTTAGCTCATGAACACAGCTAGGAAGTGACAGAAGCAAAATTACTGAACAATGCAGCAGCAAGTCCAAAATGATATAGTAAAAGCTAAGAACATAAAGTTGATTTAATTAATTGGGCTGGCCTTCAATTCCCCTCCTTACTGCAGTTCACTTTCTGAGAAAGCAATAAGAATACTGAAGGACATAAGTTCTACAAGGGAAAAAGAAAGATATTAGAGGCTGGTATAATCCCAAAGTGGAATTATAACCTTTGTGAATTCCAGTAAGGCTGGGCTAAATTCAATATGATTTAATATACATTTATTGCGAGTACTAGATGTAGCTCTAGGTTAGACTCTTTATACATAAAGAAAAATCTTGGGGGGGGGGGAGAACAGCATAAATCTTATAATTAGGGAAAAATTCTCATGAGGGAATTGACAATATTCAGGGATTTTTTTTTTGTCTGCTTCATTAGGATGTGCCTAATTAGGTCCAAATAAAGAGAAGTAAAAGGAAAAAGTCAAATATGGTGAAAATCCAGTGGCTCCTCCTCCCCTTATTCCCAACAAGAATTATAACTGCAAGAAAGAAAAGTCCAGCTTTAGGATCAGGATTATTTTTTATTTATCTTTCACCATATAATTGTTTAAATTTCAAATCTGGTCAGTTGATAAAAACTTTGAAGAGAAGTAGACTGTATTCTCGCTCTGGTTCTGTCAATAGGCAGGAGAGGAGGAAGGAGGGAAGTGAGGGATGTTGGTGGAGGTGTAGGGGAGAGGTACTGTTTGGCAGGAACTATGCAATCTGGTTTCATTAGTGTAGAGGAAATCAAAGTCCTGGTAAGGAACCTATACCCTTTCTGCAATTCTATTTCAGAAAACTGTTAAGTGAATTAAAAGGTTAAATAATTTGCCCAGGGTTATTTATGTTTGGAGGTGGAACAGCAACACTGATCTCCCCAGGCCAGACTTCTCCATGATATACCACACTGCCTTAATTGGATAAATTATTTTAGACCATGTATTCTTAACCAGAGGTTTTTGAAGTCCTAAGGAATCAAAGGATATATTTCCAGGGGTTTCAGTGAACATGGATGTGTGAAAAGTATTACTTGGTTACTTCATTAACCTTTAACTGAAATTTAGCATCTCCTTCAATCATGAATGCAAGTAATAAACATTATTCTGAGAAGAGGTCACAAAACTGACAAATGGGCTGATGTCTTCCTCCCCCCCCCAAAAAAAAATTAAAAACCTCTATCTTAGACAAACCACTTTTGATAAAATGAGAAGGTTGGGCTTGATAGATTGCAAGGTATCTTTAGTGCTGAATTTTTGATCCTATGATCCCTATCTGAGCTCACTCTTCCTCATTTGTAAAGTGCAGAGTTAAACTAAACAATTTCTAAGGTTCTTTTCAAATTGGATAGTATTTGGTTTTATAGTCCCTTCAGGCTGTCACTGAACTTCAAAATGTCATTGTGTTTCCTGATCAACAAGTATATATAAAAAGTTCACATATCAAGACATTATACTAGTTCTTAGGGATATAGAAAATATAAAAATCTGTTTCTGAACCTCAATCAGCATAGAATCTAGTTGGAGAGCTAAAATATAATAATAGTAATATAGTACTACTTCAGAACTTGTCCACTTTGAAACTCACTGAATTAGATATCTGAAGCATTGAAACAAGAAAAAATGTTTCAGCACTCAAAGCTTTTTGCACTTGGTTGTTGTCTTGGTTGAGTATTAGAATGTGAAATTGGCCAGGTATATAGCCCAGCTCCTGCTGCTGCTGTTATTTCCCTCAGTCATAAGCAGCTCCTTCCCAATGAAGGGAGCTGTGTAAGAGACTGTCATTAATAAAGCTACAGAAAGATAAAAGAGAATTGAGGCTGAGAAAAAAGCATTAGATTTGGGAATTAGGAAATCAATCTGAACTATAAAGTTCCAACTAAATGTTGGAAAAGTTCCTTTGACTTTCTGATGAAACTCTCTGATTTTAAAGATGAGGGATCTCAAGTTAAGTGATTTCCCTATGATCACATGGCTAGAGAGAACAGAGCTGGACAAGAATTCAGTGATCTTTGCATTTCACTATATTGTCACAAATTTGCCTTTTACTATCTCAAGAGATAGAAATGCTATGCCCATCAAAATACCTTCAACATTTCTTTGCCCTTTAACATATGAAGTTGTGAAAGGTTTAGTTGATTTGAAATATATTTTTATAACTTCTAGGTTTAGCATGAAGGACAACAAGTATTCTCCCCATCTATTAGATCTAGGTAAATAACACCTTCACATTAAAAACTCACAAATCCCATCTTTTCTATAAGCCTCTTGGCACTTCATATAATTTCATTCCTAAGTATTTAATTCATTAATTTAAAGAAATTTTACTTAATAATTCTTTTTATTTGTCATTATTTTATATCTTTTACATAATGAAATGTGATTTCTTAAACAATGTGTACTGATCAAAGGCCTCAGACCTGAACTATATTTAATCAGCTATAGGAGGCATTTTCTATAACTAAGTGTAGTTATACTGTCCAACAATTTGCATGTAAAAAAATTGATTCTCTTTGACCTACCTTCTTAGTTCTAGGATCCTAGAAAGGTACAGTCAACATTTCCATGTTTAAAGCATAGGTCATCCTGCTCACAGTTCCATGTTACTCATGAAAAAGTAATTATGAAACATTGTGAGGTATATACTATCTCAAATTCTTCTCTCTATTACTATTAAATATCCTCTCCACCATTACTGGAAAATCACAGACTGCATACGTTTGTAGCTCCAACTAATTTCCTAGTCCAGGAAGAACCGTTGGCTAGGCCCTCAATACAAACTGAGATGGCATATGCTCTCCGTCAGTGCCAGCTGAATTTAGAGTTCAAAATATTTCATCAGCAAAGAGCGTGCTAAGGATGTGCACATTTTCATTAGCACCCAATATAATAGGAACTCTGAGTGTAGAATTACTTGGATGTCAAATGTTGAGTACTACTACAGATGTATGGGAAGTTGAGGAGCACTGACTATTGACATGACACATTCAATGCCCATGAGTCTGCTTTTTCCTTCCTGTACTCCTGTGCTGTAAGAAACAAGATAGTCTTCATAATGAATGATTTCAGCTTTTATGAGATAATTTCCAACATACCCTAGATTTGAAGGAACTAATGTTCATCATTATGTGATTTTGTTTGTCCCTTTAAATCTGAAGATTCTATTGAATGAAACCTTATATTTATTTCATTTCAAGTAGAAACTAAAGCATCCTAAAAAGTCATTGCTGTCAATCTCAATCCATAGCAAACATGTCTAAAAAGAGAGATATGATCTCATATCCCTTACTAATGCCATTCAGCAAAAGGATGGAGAATTTGATATACTATAGAAAATACAAAAGAAACTGGTTTTTAAAAAGCAAAGATTTATTTCCTTTTAAATTTCAAATGAATTTTTCTAATAATGTGATCTTTATGATGCAAATCTAGAAAAAATTGTTTTCAATATATTCAAAGTGAACTATTCCTCAAAAAATAAGTATTCAATAACTTCGGAATTCCTAGAAGCTAAAATAATACTTTCAAAATTCTTTCCAAAATTGATTTCCATCCATTTTGTTAATATTGCAAAGAAAAGAATGTGTCATTAAACAACAGCTAAAACTGATAAGGATTCAGTCATAGAAAGTAGAGCTAGGAGGGATGTTAGAGAACACATAGTACAATATACTCATTTTATATATAAGGACACCAAAGCTCAGATCACAAAAGGTAAAAAATCAGGAGATTCGCATTGATCCCAATCAATCTATTGTCTACCACTCTAAAATAGAATCTGCCTCCATGATAAAATGACAAATCTGCTGTTTTTCAAAAAGGATACCATTGCATTGGTTGTTTCCTAATCTGAAATAGATGCTTCATGAAGATTCAAAGCAATGATAGGGAGGTAATTCTTTTGCAAATAAGACACAGAGCACTATTAATTTTGAATTCTATCAAATTTCTATCTAGGGCATTATTAACAAATATCTCAACTGAATAACACATGTTCAATTATCAAGATGATCAACTGACCTAAACCGAAAATAAACCAAAGATTTATATCCAAAATTTCACATCAAAGCAAGGTAGTTAGGTGGTACAGGAGACCTGGAGTCTGGCTGAATTGAGTTCAAATCCAGACTCAGAAACTTACTGATTATATGATTATAAGAAGTTATTTAACCAACCCCCCCATGCCTCAGTTTCCTCATTTGTAAAATGGGAATGAGGTTGTAAAGATAAAATGAGATGATATTTGTAAAGCATGTTGCAAAACTCAAATCACTATATAAGTATTAGCTATTATTATTACTAGCTCTAAATAAATCAAAGTTTCACTGCTATTGATATTAGAATACTAACCCTGCAGTTACGTCAAAAAACATGTAATATCCCATTTAATTTCATGGAGGCTACTAATGTATAGAAACAAGGTATTCATATAGAAAAGGTTTTCAATTCAAAGGAAAGCTAATCTCTTTAAAACTTCATGATTCCTACTAAGATTGAAGGACAAAAGTGCAAGCCTCTGATACTTACTCCCTCTGTAAATCATTTAACTCCTTTTGCCTCAGTTTCTCCTTCTATAAAAGAAGGATGTGTATCAGAAATCCTGTAAGGTCACAACTAGTTTTGATTATATGATTGACCCGCTGAATGGGAAAAGTCTTTAGTGAGAAAATCACATAAATTTTATATTATACTAATATAATTTTGTATTATGATTTCAGGAATATCAAAATCTCAAAATATCTTTGATATTTAGTCCTCTGGTGGAATTCATAAAGATTTTGGCTCACAGAGGCATAAGAGGATAAGAGGGGAGGCATCTGAAAATTTTTCAACCTAATTTGTCATGCTAGAAGACTGGAAAATATTTTACATGACTAGTCTGAGACTCAGAATTGTGAGGCATTTTTATGTTTTTAAGGTTAAAATAATTTTGTCAAAATTATTTTAAATGACCACCATTTAGTTTTACTCTCCCCCACATTTATTTCCAATGAACATGCAAAGCAGGTAACGTGAGGATGAAAAGTATTTAGAAAACTGGACTTTTGAAACTGCAAAGGAATAAATTTGATAATAGACTTCATCTATTAACAAATCAGAAAATTCAGCTTTGATAATAGACAAACACACACACACACACACACACACACACACACACACACAAAAGCAAACAAAAAACCAAAACTTTGACAATTCAAAGTAGTTTTTAATGTTTAAAACACTCAAATGGTAAAACTTAATTTTTAAAATTGGCTTTAAAATGCCTAATAAATAACTTATACTTAGCATAAAATATATTTTTTTAAAAAGCTAAGATGAAATATCCAACAGCTTTATCTACCCTCCCCCTTTTTTCCCCTTGGGTACCATTTTTATGGAATGCTAAGAAGGGGCATGTTAGCTTAATTAAAATGTTTGTATATTGTAATTGCTGTGAATTTACAATAGTCTACTCCCAAATGACACCTCTACTTTTCCCCCCTTGCTTTCTTTCCCTTCATACTTTTTAAAATGACACTTTCTTTTTCCCTTTTTTCCATCTTTTCATAATAGAATATTATCATAACTTCTATCCTTACTACTATACTGTTGTATATTGGGCTAATATTAAATAAGATGCTAATTTTAAACACTGGCCCTCCAAAAGTAAAGAAAAAAACTCCAATAAAAACCAACAACTACATAACAATTAAAGTAAAAACTCATTCCTAAATGCAAAAGGTATATCTACATTGCTAAAAATTCACTCTACCTCTAGTGTTATTCTTTCAATAGCGAAGTTCTTTCACTTATGTTGACCTGAAAATGACAAGCCATCAATCCTGCATGCTATCTTCAAGGGTCATGTCTTAGTTTTAGTCCAATTTTCTTTGTATTTAGACTTAAATGTGCAAACCACACTATATTACTCTGCAAAACATCAATGAGAAGGCTTAATTAAGTAACACTGACAGATAAATCCATTTCTTTCGCAGTAATCAAATCAAAGCAGGTTGACATAACACAGGAGCTTAATACAGTTATTCCCTTGTAATTGGAAAAAGGCCCTTTACTTCTCATTAAAGCAATCTTCTGGGTATTGGTATAATAAGAAGGCTCAGGGCTTTAATACTGCCCTATAAAAGTCTCAAGATACAGACCCCTTAAGCAAACAAGCCAGATTATCTAATTCCTTGATCACAGCAGAACATGTAGTTCCTACTGTTTTAAACTACTAATTCTTTATCTCAGTTACAATTAAAAAGAAGTAAATCAGTATAAAACATGTACAATGAAAATTGGTACAAATGTATATGCCCTGCTTGCTTATTTAAAGGCCTACCAACATAAGTACTTGAAAGAAAAGTCTTTCTTAAAATGTGTAAGTTTTGTGATTATGACTTTACTAGGTATTCTTCATAGTATACTGAAATTGTCCATTTGAAAGGATTGGAAGGAAAACTGAAATTTGAACTGAATGTTCCAAGCATCTGCTATTTAAAAAAATGTTAACTAGGGACTATAGCTTGCTTTGAACTATGTGCTTTTTGGAATACATTTATATCAAGCTCAACAATGTTCTGCTGTGCTCATTTTCTGGGACTAAACAGAGACAAAGATATCTACATCCTACTCCCAATCACCAATCTCATTAGGTCTCTGCCACTTACGTGTTGACTTTCTGATAACCAGTGACACCACTGAGATGTGTTCTCTTCTATGACTCTGAAAATACAGAAAAACACATGTTTCTGGCCAACTCTAAGCTCTGTTCTCCAAAGACCTTCAGGATAAGTGCCATGTATTCTACAAACTGCAAATGCAACACAAAGATGGAATCCTAATCTGACTATATAAAGAATGTTCCCATTTAAGCATTTATATTTGAAAAAGAATGTTACAAATTCCAAAATGAGTAGATTATTTCCTTGTATTTGACTGAGGGATTGGTACAAAAAGGGGTGAAAGTTATATTGAAACCAGCTGAAAACAGCTAGCCAATATGAACATATAGGCAGAAAAGACAGAAGAAAACATTATTGCATTGGCAAGAAATAATCACTCATAATAATCCACTTGGAGTCTTTATTATCCCTGGATGCCTGAACTATGAATGCTCAATTTACCAGAGATTGTACACTGCCAAGCAATAGAGGGTTTGTGCCCCCAAATGAATGAGATTCCTAAATAGTAGGGATTAGCAATAAGGTTCAAATGAATTAAGTAAAGATCAATGATTAGGCAAAGAAACAAATCTAGAGAAGTTTTCAGAATGTAGCATAGGATAAGAACATTGTTTTGAAAATATTTTTGAAGGAAAGGGAGGAATTGGCTTGATTTATGTGAAAAGAAAGGCAATTCCAGATTTAGGAGTTAGTGAAGATATAAATATGAATGGGACAAGGTGACAAAGCAGTATAGGGTAAAGTCTGAGCATAGTAGAAAGGGGAACTCATATCCTTTCAATTGAACATGTATTTATTTTACAGTAAATATGGCAATGTCTAATTTCTAGCAGTATAATTTGGATATTTGTTCTCTTAACCTTTGAAAAAACTTCATAATTTTACATATTCAACTGTGTTGATAAAATTCAACTCTAAATTTCATAAATGGTTAAAAGTATTTCTTTTGATTTTAGTTTCAGCCCACGTCTGGCATCAATTGGCAATAGATTTTTTTACCCTGGCCTATAAAAATATATGCGTAAGAGAGATATTTTTATTAGTAGTTTGTTGACATTAATGATAGTGTTTGAGGCAGTTCCCATATGCTGCAACTTGGTTCATTTGAAACATCCTCGTTGTTGATCAGACCTGTCAGAGACTAACTGATGTCATTTGCTGATTCATTTACTAATTTTTAAACTTTAACTGGCTCAAACATAACTGCTCTTATCAATATTTAAAATATGTGAATATTTTAAATTTACATTTGCTTTCAAGATAAGAATTTTACCTGTTTAAGTGGACTGCTGTTGCAGATTTTACTTTATTCCTTGCATTAGTTTTAATACTGAAAATTTGTATGGTATTTTTAATGTTATTCTCATATATGTTGTCATTAAAATACCTTGAAAATATTATTTTAAATGTATAACCAGATCAATGGAAGCCCCCAGCATAAATCTGAGCAGATTAGGATTATTTAACATTGAAGACACCTTTCCAAAAGTTAAAAAAAATGTTATTAGTCCTATATGCAATAGGTTTTTTTCTGGTTAGATATCTTTTTCATGCTGTTGTCTCTTATAACCCCAATATTTCATGCCACTTGTTAGTCCCCATACTAAAATGAGCATTATGCATAGTAATTTAATGCATGAGTCATTCACATCTAGAGAGACATTCATTCATTTCAAATTATGTCACCAGTGAAAATAAGATTACTACTCTCATCTTTGTGCTACTCTGTACATGTTACAAAACTATTACAACAATCTGGCACAAATTCCAAGTTGGCTTGAGAGAATCAGAGCTGTTCTAACAGGAGTTAGGACTACATTGGCAGCATTGTCAATTACTTTCCCCCAAACAATGCCATTTCTATTGTTTTACTTTCTTGAACCTTAAAATTAACTCATAACTCTTAAGTAGCCAAAACACATTTTTGTAGATTTATTAGTCCTCTTTGGAGCTATATAAAGTTTTCTACATAAGTAGAAAACTGGGAACATTTATCTACTGTTGGATATTACTAAGTTTTATGGACAAAATTTCATAGCTTTAATATCAATTCGTGGATGTAAGCATTTCTCTTTTTGAGCAAGATTTTGGCTCTGCTTCAGTCTGTTCATCCATAGAATTGCCAAACATGGTTTTGGTCAGTGCTATACCAAAAAACAAAGCTAAAGAGAAAGAGGCTGCAACTAATTAAGATTATAGTTTACTAGCTAAAGAGAATAATAGTTGTAAACTGATTATTCAGAAATTGAAGAAATGTAGCTAGTTTGAAAGAGGACTAAAAGGAAAAGGAAAGATATAAAATGGTGAGGAGACCAAATGCCTGGCTCATAGAATGATGATAACCAGTCTGCAGTGAGAGAAAATACAAACAGCAGAGGGAAATAAAGGAGGTGTGTCAAAGTACAATAAGAAATCTGATGAGATTAGTGGAAAGTCTGATTACAATGATTCCTTGATTCTTACCATAAGAGACTGTAATGTAACTTTAAGATTTGCCAGCTACTGGCAGCCATTGTCTCAAACGGGCACAGGCTAGTCATGAGTGAATACAGTGGGAAAATAGCCACTGAGCCAGATTTTATTTGATTTGTACTGATGATTTTTATTAGAATACATGCATCACTGCCTCAACCTTTTCATGTAAAACCAAATCAAATTTTTAAAAAACTTACATATCAGTCACCTAACCTTATGTCATTCCTTCTGCTTTACTAAAGTTGAGCCACATATGGATCCAGCCTAGAAAAATCCTTCAGCAACTCAGAATTGTAAGACCAAATTCTAGAAGCAAAATGGTAAGCAAAAGGAGCAGTTAAAACTGAAGTTACCAGGCAGACAAAACAACAACAACGACAACAAAAACAACTTCACAAATGCTGAAAAGCTAAGCCAGAAAAAAAACAAGCCAAAAAAATACACAGTCTCTGGCAGGACTGCCATCTTGAAAAACACAAGGCAAAGCAAAATAGATTACTTTTAAGCACAACCCCTCCCCCCAAAAGCTAGAGAAAGGTATAATGCAAGTGTTCAAATAAGATCCAAAGTAAATGAATTAACAGTGTTCAACAAATTAAAAATACTGTCAACATTAAGAGGAGGGTTTTTATTGCTAATATCATGCCTATAGAAAAAGTGATCAAGTTTTGAGAGAGAGAGAGAGGGGGAGGGAGGGAAGGTAATAGCAATGTAAGCAATTTTGTTTAATTAGTTCAATGAAAAGAATTCTTACCCAAGTCAGCTTCCCTGGCTTTTAAAAACTTTCAACTAAAATCTCATCTTGTACAAGAACTCTTTTCTGATCCTACCTAAATGTCAGTGCCTTTCCTGTTATTTCCCATTTATCCTGCATATAACTTATGTGCATCTGGATGTTTGCAAGATGTCTCTCTCAATAGATTGTATGTTCCTTAAAAGAAAGAGACTGTTTTTGCCTTTCTTTGACCCTCAGCACTTAGCACACTGCCTGCTCCATACCAAGTGCTTAATGAAGACTTTCTGACTTACCTTATTAACAACAAAAAGTGTCCTAGAACTTAGCACCATCATCAATATTAGTCAAAACTTCCCATAACATTGAACACTGAGTAGATGCTTAGTGAATGTTTATTGACTGGACATGTTTTAATAAACTCAAAAATGCTTTGCAGGAATGTGGGAATTGACTACAAAAATATTTTGAGGTATTTCTTTTATCTTTTATATTTTGTACTTTAAAAAAAATTGCTCCTTAGCAATAGCAACATAGAATTATCAAACATCTATAGGGTCACTGATGTACACATATTTAAATAATAACACCTAGCATTTATACAGTACTTTAAGATTTGCACATAAAGTACCATGTAATTGCTTTCTTAAAGTTCTAACATATTTAAAACATTTATAGTACAACAAACTTTCAAAAGTCATTTTTTCTTATATTATGCCCTGTCATGGATTTCAAGTTTATGGACCAAGTTATTGCCTTTTCACTGGAATATACACATCCAGCCAAATCCAGCACTAGGCCAAATGTCAAAGTAAAATGGGTTTGCTTTTTCCATAGTTCCACACTGATTCTTCAACTTTGAGAATTCCCCTCCCAAGAGCCCCAACCATTTTTATTTTATTCTAGTACTCCTATCAAAGAGAAAATCAGACTGTGAAACCTATTCATTCAACAAATATTTACCAGACACCTGCTAGGTATTCAATTTTATGCTAGATATCAATGGAAAATGCAAAATAAGTATCTGAGGCTCTTTATTTCAAAAATTTGCAATCTAGACAAGACACGGAAATAATTATGGATCATGATTCATTGCAGGAAGAGAAATACAAAAGCTTAGTTTCAAGGAGAGGTAAGGTATAAATTAGTCATCATTCATATTGGGTATTAAGGACATGCAGTGTTACTACTCAAATGAGTATTTGTATTTTTAAAAGTATCCAAAGAAGAGAAAGCAACATTTTACCCAATGAAATTAAATATTCAAGGTGGAATTTTAAGAATTGATAGAGATTTACTTCATAGTTCTGTTCAAATAACATCAAGTGGTCTTGCACCCATTCTTCAGATTATCTTTTCCTGCACCTTCAATCTACAGATTCTGGATTTATAATTATCTTGTTGTAATTTGCCAGAATTTAGGTTCTTTCACTTCCTGATGATTTACATTGATTTTTATGTTGGTTTAGTTCCTGTCCGTATTTTGCAAGTTATGTGACTAAAAGTCTGTCTAAAATGACTGACAGTCTTACTTTATGTTATTCCTGTAGTGATTATCTCCAGTCATGTGGTGTTTGGTACACTGATTCATTTCCTTTTATCTTCTGCCTAGTACAACCTTTCTCTAAAGTTTAGTCCCTGCACATTACCTGGTTCTAAACCTCAAGCTTCATGACTATCTCTTATCCTGAGACCTTGCAGTAGCTCTTTTCACCAGTTTCTTAAGCTATGTTCACAAATGCATGTCCATCACATCTAAGTTTAACAGAATCCCTCCTATAAACATCAGACATGTTACTACGGAATTGACAATCATGTGCTAATACATGTCATTTTATACAATGTCATGCATTTTATTATACAGAAGCACAATTAGTATAAAAAGTCAGTTTTTGGACTCAAAAAGATTTATTTTCAAGCAAATATAAGATGTCACACAATTTGATACCACATATATGAAAGCAATGGAATTTGATTATTCTACATGAAATGATCAGCAGGCTGGTTTCAGAAAGGTCTGGAGAGATTTGCATGGACTGGTGCCGAGGGAAAAAAGAAGAATCAAGAGAACATTGCACACAGCAACAAGAAGATTATGTAATGGTCAACTCTGATGGACTTGGCTCTTTTCAGTAAAAAGGTGAGTCAGGCCAATTCCAATAGACTTGAGATGGAAAGAGCCATCTGCATCCAGAGAGAGTACTACGGAGACTGAGTATGGATCGCAACATAGTATTTTCTCCTTTGTAGTTATTGTTATTGTTTGTGTGCCTATTTTTTCCTCTCATTTTTTTTTCCTTTTTAATCTGAATTTTCTTTTCTTTTTCATTTTTTAAAATTTACTTTTTTATTTACAAAGCATATGCATGGGTAATTTTTCCAACACTGACTCTTTTGTTCCAAATTTTCCCTTCCTTACCCCCAATCTCCTCCTCTAGCTGGCAGGTAGTCCAATTCATATTAAATATGTTGAAATACATGTTAAATCCAGTACACACACACACACACACACACACACACTTATAGTTATCGTGCTGCACAAGAAAAATCAGATCTAAGAAGAAAAGGAAAAAAAAAACTGAGAAAGAAAACAAAATGCAAGCAAATAACAATAGAAAGTAAAAATTGCTATGTTGTGGTCCACACTCATTTCCCATAGTTTTCTCTCCGGGTGTAGATGGCTCTTCTCATCACTGAACAATTGGAAGTGGTTTGAATCATCTCATTGTTGAAGAGAGCCACATCCATCAGAATTGATCATTGTCTAGTCTTGTTGTGCCATGTATAATCATCTCTTGATTCTGCTCATTTCACTCAGCATCAGTTCACGTAAGTCTCTCCAGGCCTCTCTGAAATCATCCTGCTGGTTATTTCTTACAGAACAATAGTATTCCATAGCATTCATATACCATAATTTATTCAGCCATTCTCTAATTGATGGGCATCCAATCATTTCCCAGTTTCTAGCTGCTGCAAAAAGGGCTGCCACAAACATTTTTGCACATGTGGGTCCCTTTCCCTACTTTAAGATTTCTTTGGGATATAAGCCCGATAGAAATATTGTTGGATCAAAGGGGGCACAGTTTGATAACTTTTTGAGCATAGTTCCAAACTGCTCTCCAGAATGGTTGGATTCCATTCACAATTCCACCAACAATGTATCGATGTCTTAGTTTTTTCACATCCCCTCCAACATTAGTCGTTATCTTTTCCTGTCATCTTAGTCAATCTCACAGTTGTATGGTGGTATCTCAGAGTTGTCTTAATTTGCATTTCTCTGATCAGTAGTGATTTGGAGCACCTTTTCAGGTGACTACAAATAGTTTCAATTTCTTCATCTGAAAATTGTCTGTTCATATCCTTTGACCATTTATCAGCTGGAGAATGGCTTGAACTATTATAAATTTCAGTCAGTTCTCTATATATATTTAGAAATGAGATCTTTATCAGATCCTTTGGATGTAAAATAGTTTCCCCAGTTTATTGCTTCCCTTCTAATCTTGTCTGCATTTGTTTTGTTTTTACAAATATCTCTTAAGTTAATATAATCAAAATTATCTATTTTGTGATCAATAATGATCTCTAGCTCTTCTTTGGTCACAAATTCCTTCCTCCTCCACAAATCTGAGAGATAAGCTATCCTATGTCCTTCTAATTTGTTTATAATATCATTCTTTATGTCTAGATTTGATCTGATTTTCTTATGCAGCGTGATAAATGTGGAGATATGTTTGGAAGAATGGCACATGTTTAGTCTATATTACATTGCTTGTTCTAGGGAAATGGGTAGGTGAGGAGGGAAGGAGAAACATTTGGGACAAGGTTTTACAGGGTGAATGCTGAAAACTATCTTTGCATTGGTTTTGAAAAATTAAAAGCTATTATTATAAAAAAATTGATGCCACAAGTAACTAATTTGATAATTACAGATTTTCATTTGGGGAGTGGTTCTTGCTTAGAATCAATGAACTAAACCAAAAAAAAAAAAAATCATAGGTCTGGGGGAAAAAGTTTAGCTTTTCTTATTTTGATATCTTTTTTCTCCCACAGCATTTGAGGTAAGTCTTGAGAGTAGCAAATATGGTATAACATCCATAGGTGTTAAACAAATACTTTAAAATGATTAAAATAAAGTAATATTCAACAAAGCTCCTTTGCTTTCTGAAAAAGGAAAATGTCACAAGAAGGAAATTACAATGAATTTCCCCCTACTCCATTCTGCACTATTTATATAAAATAAACCAATGGTATGGCAAGTAAATTGTCTTTTTGTGTTACTTAAAACACTTTTCCCTATAATTTAAATGATGGCTAGTTCTTAAATTGGTAAGTAGGAAATAGGATTCAGCAGCAATTAGATAGCTTTGTAATCATTATCAGATTGAACAATTTAAAAAGTTTATGAATGGAAAGGTGCCACCTAGCTGCTGCCCCCACAATTACAAATGGCAAATGTACAATTATACAAATTACGTTTGTGCTGCTCATTCCCAGGTAACTCCATATATATGCTACTTTATCATTACTGTACCTCAAGGGAAGAAACAAACAGCACCCATATCAACTCAAATAGTTAACCTATGAAACCAGTGATACTAAGAGAAAAAAATGATATTATTTCTCTCTGAAAGTTAAGTAAACTGCTGGTGAAATTTAGATTTTGATAATTTTAAATACCTTCAAGACATCTATGACATCTTTCCATTGATTAATTAAGACACTCATTAATTAATATTTGTTTTTATTTCAATAATGATAACAAGAACAAATGTTTATTTAGACCACACCTTATAGCTTTAAAAGCACTATCATATAAATATTGCATTACATGCTCCTCATTTTGAAAATGAGAAAACTAACTTTCACATGCATTAAATGGATTAGGATTTGAATTCTGGTTTCCTGATTCCAAAGTGAGAGATTTTTCTCCCAAGTTATTATATCTTACAGAATAAGGTAGACTGAATGAAATGAAAAAGGACCAACAATGGGGAAAAGATGGATTCTCCTGCGAAAGGTCAGTGTCTTGGCAATTCCTAGAAAAAATTTTTTAAAATGAGTAATTTAATGATGGGCATATATATTCTTTAAAAAGGGAGACAGATAATCATTTTTATTTTGATTAAATAAGAACAAGCTATTCTGGGCTAATCTCATTTCTTTTTAAAAACAGATTAGTGGATCATCTCAGGGCAGCTAGGTGGCACAGTGGATAAAGTGCAAGCCCAGGAGTCAGTTGGACCAGAGTCCAAATCTGGCCTCAGATACTTTCTAGTTGTGTGACTCTGGGTAAATCACTTAACCCTGTTTGCCTCAGTTTCCTCATCTGTAAAATGAGCTATAGATGGAAATGGGATATTATTCCAGAATCTCTGTGAAAATAAACCCTAAATGGAGACATGAAGAGTTCAAAACAATTGAAAGAACTCAACAACAAGAAGACTAATTCAGGGGCTTGCTTGGGACCTGAAATATCTGGATTCAATAAATTTATGTTATGAACTGGAGCGGATGAGATTTATATTCAGCTAGGCAGTGGATTGCGCATTGGGACTAAAATCAGAAAAAACTGAGCTCAAATACCACCTCAGGCACTTATGTGACTCCTAGACAAGTCATTTCATTTCTGTTTGTCTCATTTTCCTTATTTATAAAATGGATTTTTTTTTATAATAATACCTCCCTCGCATGATGCTGGTGAAGATAAAATGAGAAAACATTTGCATTTTGTAAGCCTTCAAGTGCTATGTAAATGGAAGTTGTTGTTATTATAATTAATTATTGTTACTGGATGACTACTCTGTCAATGTGTGTTCAGAATAGGTTGAATACCCAGATCTGTACTTTGTTGGTTTTTAATCATTTTGATTCTGAACTCCTTTATGATTTTCTTGGTAAAGATACTGGAATGATTTTACATTTCCTTCTCCAGTTCATTTTATAAATAAGGAAATTAAGGCAAAGTATTTGAGGCCATATTTGAACTCAGATGTTCCTGACTTCATGCTTGGAGTACTCTATCCACTACCCCAACATTTTATGTATAGTTATCAAAATAAATTCCTCCATTGACTCTATCCAAAGTAATAGATATAGATATAGATCCAAATTTGCTACTTGAATCCATCACTTCCCTGTCTGGAAATGAGTAGACTACTTCAGCATTGGTTCTCTGGTATCACGACTGGTCTTTGTGTTGACCAGTTCTTAAATCATTCAAAATTGTTTGTGTTTAGAATGTTGTTGTATAATTGGTCTTATGATTCAGGAGCACCAAGAGATTCATTCTAATCTACATCATATTTCCAAGTTTCTCTGAAAAACATTCCCTTCTTCATTTCTTATTCTTCTTCTGGAATATTCCACTAATTCAGATACCATAATTTATCCAGCCATTCTTTAATGGATGTGACTTATTAGGTTCTAGTTCTTTTCAAACACACACAAAAGGATGCTATATTTGTACATATGGATCCTTTTCCTCTTTCTTTGATATCTTTGAGAATATAGGCTTAATAGCAGTAAATTACTGAGTTCTGCAAAGCTTAGTAACTCTTGAGTCATAATTCCAAATTGCTTTCCAAAATGACTGGCCCAATATACAACTCAATCAGTAGCTCACACTGTTTCCTACAGCTCTCCAACATTTGTCATTATCCTTTTTGGGCAACTTTGACAAAGTAAATGTAAGGTCAGTTAGTCAATAAACTTTTATTTAATTCCTACTATGCATACTAAGTTCTGGAAATAAGAAGACAAAAAATAGTACTTGTCCTGTAGGAGTTCATTGTCTAATAATGAAGGCAACATGATAATAACTATGTATAAAAAATAGAGCTGCATACAGATACTTATATAGATTTATTCATAGGTATATAAACTAGACATTAGACAAACAGAACTAGCATTAAGAAGAATGGAGGAAAGCTTAACTAGAACTTGGAGAAAGGTAGGGAAGTCAGGAGTAAAGTGAAGAGAGACAGAGACAGAGAAGGACACACACACAGAGACAGAGAGACAAAGAGAGACAGACACATAGAAGCAGAGAGACAGAGACAGAGAGACAAAAATTATAGAAACACAGAGTAGCAGAGAAAGACAGAGATAGGGAGGAGAACTGAGAGAGAGAGACACATAGAGAGATTTCAAGGCAAGGGGGAACAAAAAGCCTTTTCTCATGGTTAATAACCTTCTCTCTCCTCAAACTATACTGCATTTATTTATCTGTTTATATCCTGTATTATCAAAAATGCTTTTGAAAGTAAGGTCAGTTTCTATTATCCCCATTGCCTCACTATGCACCTTGCATATTATAGGTGATCAATAAAGACTTAGTTCATTCAATTCATTTCTATAATCAAAATGTTTTAGTGGCTGAAGATGGATTAGAAATAAAGTCTAGACTAACATCACAGAATTATAGAAGCTGTGAGTTAGAAAGGATCTTGGAAAAAAATTTAATTCAACCCAGACATGAGGAAATTCCTGACCACAATATATATGTGGTCATCCAGTTTGCCTTTGAAAACCTCCCTGGAGGATGTTCCCACCATTTTAGTGCTCTTCTCATAATTCTTCCTCTCACTTGACATATAAATGAAAATAGGATTTACTATTTAAGATTCCATTAATCTCCAGATTTGGATTCATGGTTAAAAGAAATAGGATGTTTTTGGATACCAGAACTTAATCTTTATGATTTCTTTTCTTATTAATTTTCTTTGCAAAATCTTAGCTCCTTGTTCTGCAGAATCTGGTGCAAAAGATTACTTTTGGCTAATTAAAGTTCCACAATATAAAAGTTTTGCTCCAAGTCTTACCCCCCACACCAAGGATACCACGTGTCTCTTTTATACATGTTTTGCATATATCTCTGATGAATTAATTATTTAAGCAGAATCTTGGAAAATATAGATGTGAGAGCACATAGCTAAGAACCAATACTGAACAATGGTACAAGGTTAGAAAAAAATAAAGCCTCTAAAACTAATGTCCAGAATAAGCTGGGAGATGGGAGTGGGAAGTTGAAAATAATGAAGGAGTATGTTAATAAGCTCTCCATCTCCCCACTCCATTCTCCCTGCTCCTGATAACCAAAGATTTTGATGGTAGTTATGTTTTGCTTTATCTAGCTTTAAGTTATGATTAAAAAAAAAAAAGAACACAGAATCGAAGTAGGTCTAGCACTTGGGGAGCTATGAAATGATAACAAAAGTTGAGTGAGTGAAAGCAGAATCATTTCATTCCTCTTTTCTATTTTCTTTATCAAAGAGAATGATCTACAGATTAGAAAGGATAGAAAATGGTTTATAAGGGTAATTGAAACTCAAGATGATTGATAAGATAATAAGGGAGCACCTAACTTCCTTAAATGAATTCAAGTAACTTATAACAGATAAATTATATCCCAGGTCAATAGTTTTCAAACATTTTTGTTCTAAAACCTCTTTACATGCTTCAAAATTACTGAGAACATCCAAAGAGCTTTTGTTTATATGAATTACATTTATTGATATCCATGCATTCAAAATTAAAACATCTTAGCATTATTATGAAAATAGTTTTTACTTTGTGACCCCCTTAAAAAGAAATTTGGAGATTCCAAGGGTTCCCTGGGACATACTTTAAGAATGCTTTCTTTGAGTACTACAATAACCTGAGGTTGTGATTGTGATTATTGATATCATTAGTCAATTTTGAGAAATCATAGAGAATAGGACAGGTATGCAAGAACTAAAGATGGGCAAATGTCATTTTTTTTTTCAAAAGGGAAAGAAGTCGAACCCTGTGCTTGATGTTGAACACAGGTACAATTTTAGAATGGGTTAATTATTAGTTTAATAAAATTATTGAGAACTAAGGGGGAAATATCGATTACTATGAAACAGCATAAGTTTATCAAAAATAAGCCAATGAGGGCAATATCAATTCTTTTTTTTTTGACAAGTTTACTACAATAACAAAGGCTTTAGATATTATATTTGCATTTCTCCAAGGTATGTGAAAAAACATTATTATAATAATCAAAACAATGGCAAGTTGAATAATTATTTAATTAGGTAGAATAAGGAATAAAGAACCATATCCAAAAAATAATAATTAACATGTTGATGTCAACCAGGAAAGAAATCTATGGGTGAATCTGCCTGCCTCATATATCTCCCCATAACAATCCATCTTCAATTGAACCAGAAAAGGGATTTTCCTAAAGTGAAGATCCACCTATGCCACCCTGCCCCCTCCCTTGCAACAAAGTCCAGTGACTTCCTATAGAGTCCAGGAACATTTAGTATTTAAATCCCTTCATAACCTAACTTCCTGCTACTTTTTCAGTCTTACACTTTACTCCCTATTTTGAACTCTGATCCAGTAATGCTGGCCTCCTGAATGTTCCAATAAAGAAGACACTCCATCTCTTCAGCACTAGGCATTTTTTCTGACTTTCCCCTATGCCTGTAATGCTCCTCTTCGTCATCTATGCCCACTGACTTCTTTTAAATACTAATTAAATTCTCATCTTTTCCAGGAAACAGTTTCTCTACCCGTCTTGATTTTAGTGCCTTCCCTCTAATAATTATTTTCTTTTAATACTATATGTAATGTATTTATACATGATTGTTTACTTGTTGTCTTGTTCAATAAATTATGAAGTCATTGAGAACAGACTGTCTTTCACTTCTTTCTATATCCCCAACACAGCACAGTGGCTGGTAAGCATTCAATAAATGTTTATTGACTGGTTGGCTATCAAATCCTTAGAGGCAAACTGCAGGGGCTTTGTCCTATTCTTTTTCAATATTTTTATAATGACTTGGATAGTAATCTATGTGGGCATTCTTATCAAATCTATGGATATCATAAAACTCACAATAGTTAAATAACCTGGAAATACAAGACGTAAGTCTGGAAGGAGAATGAAATTAGGAGAGGATAGGTTATAAAAAGCTTTAAATGCCAAATAAAATATTTTATATTCGATCCTGGATGTAACAGAGAGCCACTGGAGTTTATTGAGTAGCAAAGTGACATGGCTGGACCTGTGCTTTAAAAAAATTCCTCTTTGGATCACAGAATAGTATTTTCTCCTTTATGTTGTTGTTTGCTTGCTTCTTTTTATTACTTTCTCATTTTTTCCTTTTTGATCTAATTTTTCTTATGCATTTTCTTATGATAAATATAAATAAATATGGAAATAGGTTTAGAAGAAAAAAAATCTCTTTGGTAGTAGAAAGAGAGATAATTTAGAGTCAGGAGAGACTTATGACAGATAAACCAAAAGAGCAGGCTATTATAGTTAAGGAGTGAAGAAATGAAGGACTGAACCAGAGTGGAGGCAATTATCAGAGAGAAGGGGGAATATTTGAAAGATGTTGCAAAGGTAAGATTAACAGAGTCACACAGCTGATAAGTGTCTAAAGCTGGATTTAAACTCAAGACCTCCTGACTCAAAGACCAGTAAGTGCTCTTTCCACTGTCACCTAATTACTCCTGGGACATCATTTTAATGTAATAATAAGTGATTACCTAAACCCTAAGAATCATTAGATGAAAAACTAGAAATCTTGCCAATAAATACAGGCAAAATTAGAGATATCCACTTTCCCCATGATTATTTGATAGAAATACTAGCAATAAGGAATAAAACAAAATAAAAGGATAAAAGAGATAAAGAGATATAAAACTATCCCTATTTGTTGATGACATAAAGGATTATTCAGAAAATTACATGGAATCATTATAGGTGTTAATTGAGAGAACAAAGTTTCAGCTGCAAAAAAGTTACAGCATTTCTACAAAATTATAATATTAATGCAAAAGGCAATGTCAGAAAAGAAAATCCAATTAGAAATAACAAAATGCATAAAATATTTGGAGGTCAATCTATCAAAATATATTGATTTCCTGTATGGATTCAATTACAAGTTTTCCTTAAAGAAGAATAACAAATAGCTGGAAGAGTATTTATAAGACATAGTTAAGCCATCCCAATATAATAAAAAGGATATCACCAAAGCTAATTTTTAGATTTAATGTTATACCAATCTAAGTATCAAAGGGATACTTTACAGAACATAATAAAATAACAAAAAAAAATTAAAAAATTAAAGCTCTCTGATATCCCAGGAAATAATGAAAAAATCTAGAGGTGAAAGGGAAATAGTACTTCCAGACCTCAAACTATATTATAAAACAACAGTCATTAAAACTTTTGGTACAATCTAAAAATAGAAAAGTAGCTCAATCGAACATATCAGATACAAAAGAATAATTTAAAAAGAACTTAAAATTCCAGTATTTAATAAGCTTAATACATAAATTTATTAGAAAAGAATTCTCTATTTGATTAGAGCTGCTAGGAAAAAACCCAACATCCTACACCATACTTAGTAACAAAAGATATATGAGAAGACACCTTTCCCTACTTCTCTGCAGAGGCAGGAAATACATAGGTGTTGAATTAAATTAGATATCTTTCTTGGTTTTGATGATTTTTTCCCCATTTTTTCTTTAAAAAAAAGTCTTCATTATGCAATGTGGCTGGTCTAGGAGGTATTGGAAGAAGACTTCAGGAGGAAATTTGGGTGATATAAAAACAAAAAAAAATCAATAAAATTCATTTTAAAACCTCCTAAGGTTTTAAAGAAATTTTTAAGAATTTGGATAGCTCTCAAAACAAAATAAATAAGGTCAAATATGATCTGCCATGAATATTTCCAATACAATTTCCTTATAATTTTTACCAAGTGCTTCATAGTTTTGTTTTGTTTTTATAGGCTTAAACTCAGGAAGTTTACAAAAAATAGAATCATTGTAGTCTTTCCAAAGTCTAAATGAATGATCAATTGTCCAAACTTTCTTATCAACCTCTTAAGATTATAATGCATGAACCTTTGCATAGAGACATCAGAAGAACATTGGGGATAGAGGTGGAATACACTTTGGTGAGAGGTCATGTGGAATCTTTCTAATTGGAAATCAATGGGATACAAAATTGATACTGCTGTAAACACACATATAACTAGATATTGATCTCCAAGTCTCTGCTTTTCCTTTTCTATTGCCTTTTTCTAGAGCAGCAAAGGGAAAGATAATTTCTTCCTATCTGCCAACAGAATTACTGGTGAAAAAGAGAAGAACATGGCAGGTAAATATATGTATACAAGGTCTGATATGGAAGATCAAAAGCACTTTTCCTAAAACCAGCCTCTTTGAAAGTAGAAAGAAATTTTTAATTCTTTAGGTAAGATGACCCCAGAATCTAACCTCCTGGCTGGAGAGATTTCCTGAACAGCTTCGGAGTTGGGTCTAACCTCATGGTATTCCTAAATTTAATCATTGTAGTGTTGGGAGTATTTATGAATTTACTTCTTAGAAGAAGAATTCCTCAGTACTGTGCTTCTTGGAGATGGAAGAGGGTTAACCTATAACTGACTGAAGCCATGCCATAAGGTGGTTGAGAGGAATTGGAAAATTAGTTGGTTATGGTAAAGGGATGGCATGTGATTTGAACCAGGCCAACCCTACTAGTGTCATGAGTTGCACAGAAAATAAAGGTACAAGATGAATAGGAGGTTATTCAGAAATTCTAAAGTGTCTTTTTTTTCCCAGGGAGAATCTATTATATACTTAAGTTTCTATAATTTTTCACATGAATTCTATGCATCTAATTTTCCATAGTAAGTGAAAAAGCTCTCTTGTACCTTCTACCCATGTTGCATACTATATGCCTTTATGCCTTTATAAAAGTGGAGGACAGTTCTATCTTTATTTGGAGAAAATTATTTTGATGTTGTTGTCCTTTCAGTATTCACAGTAAAAAGGAACAACAATAAAAGACAAAAAGAGGGTAAACTACTAATAGAATATTAACCATTTGTTGTTGCAGTTGCTCAATATTACAAAAATTGACCAAGGTTTAGAAGTCTTGGTAATGTTATAATAAAAAAAAAAAAAGTTGATTCAATGAAGTAACTTAAAATGAATTCAAAATAAAGTTAAGTAATCCCCAGCAAGCACCAACCACTTTACTAAAATGAATACCTAAATGAAATCTATATCCTATGCTATCCAGTTATAGGTATACAGTAAGTCTTAGCCCTTTGACTATGTATATAATTCTCTCTAGCTTTTATTCTTTTGGACTGGAACCCTTTCAATGTGACCCAAAAATTGAGCTGAAAGCTTAAATCTTATCCCTTAAACTCTGTAAGCACAGGATCTTCTTAAAGCCTTTGTAATTCATTTAAATTTAACACATAAATGGTTTAGACTGTGAGTTCCTTGAGAGCAGGAACTATTTTCTTCTCTTTGTATCTCTGGTATTTAACAGAGTATATCATATACAGTAGGCTCATAATAAATATTTGTTAACTGAGTTTGATAATGATGCTAGAAATACTGCAAGGATATAAGCATTTAAAAAACCAGTGGTGATTTTAGCCTCATAGCTAGTAGAATTATCAATTGCCCTGCAGTTGAATCCAGGTAATTCTCTACTCTACGGTAGCCATTATTTATTAAATCTAAAAAAAAAATGATATGCTGTCTATAATTATTTAACATTTATTCCAAACTAACTCATCTTTGCTTAAATTCTACTCACATATTATTTTTATGAGAATGTAGTCTTAGGACTCAAACACACATTGGAATGTAATGGTGATGATGATGATGATGATGTGTGTGAGTATGCAAAATTAACAGGAGAGACATTTTTAGCTACTATATTTAAAGCTCAGATACTCCAGGAGCCAAAAATCCCCCTAATTCAGCTAATATCCAAGTACTTGACAAAAACTGAAAACTTCAATTGAAGTATGTTGTGTTCACATTATATTACAGGACAAAATCATTATTAAAGAAAAGCATAATTACTTCCATCTTTTAGAGGATTATACCCATGATCATTCTATAAGAGATCTGACAAATATAGATAAGTTGTGGGAATGTTCTCATTTAAAAGTGGAAAAATAACTGATATTAAATCTACAAGCTTCTACTCCTCACAAATCTAAATTAAAACCAGATTTGAATGGCATAGCTCTACTACTTGATCGTTTACTATAGATTTACTCAAGGGATTAGATACAAAGATTTCCATTTTTTCAAAGAAGTAAAACCAGCTGCTAGATACATACAATACACTTTAATAGCTTCTGGAAAAAGCCACAAATAATTAGAAAATTCATTTGAATCATATGGACAATTTATCTTATGTCTTATTTTATAAATTCTATACAAATATCCATTAGGCAGTTTTGTACTCCATTTGAAAGTATAAACTTTAATGGTGTAAACAAACTAAACTGTTCTCAATATTTATACTTCCTAGCAAAGAACTATGTAGTACTGCTTGCTTTCAGATATGGTAATGATCACTCAAAATCTTATTCAAGTAGATATTCATTATGTCACAAGGGTTTATACTCTAAATGCAGTGGGGCTTGCATTTTTCTCCTCATTGATATTAAAATTCAATCCAAAAAATAAAAGAGAACATTTGTATTTGATGATTCAACTGTCAGGAATAGGAATAAAAATATTAATGAAATAATTATGTCTGTTATTTTTTAATGCTTAGTTCTAGAGAGGCAATGTGGTATTTATGTTTAGGGAAAGGGGGGAAAGGAAGTATTTATTAATTACCTACTATGTGTCAAGTACTGTACAAAGTTCTTTACAAAGAATATCTCATTTGATCCTTCCAATAATACTTCCAGGTAGACCTTGTTATGATTTCCAATTTACAGATTAAAAAATTGAGGCAAAGGTTAAATGACTTATCCAAGATCACACAACTAGCAAGTATTTTAATTCACACCTTCCTCATTCTAGGTCCAGGGCTCCATCTACTATATCATCCAGCCACCCTGAACAAGTCACTTAAAGTCTTGGAGCTCTTAGTAATTCTCTAAGAAAATAGGGTACAGAGAAAGTGTGATTTCTTCATCAAGGAGTACAGACACTAATGAAAACATTAATCCAGTCCCAGTCCCATTCCCTGTATTTAATTTTAACAGAAATTAAATTAGGGTGAAAAAGCCTTTCTTGGTAGAGATATGTTAGGGTAGACATATGTTAGAGTAGAGGATCTGGATCATGGGCTGTGCTGTCCAGAAAAACATAAATAAGTAAACAAATGATAAATGGGTAGGTAAAAAAGACAAAGGAAAGAACAGGTTTAGAATAAAAATCTATCTCTATCTGGACTATGCTACAGTTTAATTAGTATGAAATAATAGAAAGATTAATTTTTATTTTATTTGCAATTTTTTTATCCTTACTTTTTCTATTGGCATAATTCTAGTCCATTAAAGGGGAAAGAATAACAAGATCAAGAACATCAAGGGAATTGAAAAAAAATGCAAAGGAAGGCAGCCTAGCCATACCAGACATAAAATTATATTATAAAGTGGCAGCCATTAAGATCATTTGTAACTAGCTAAGAAACAGATTAGAGGATTAGTGGACTAGTTTAGACACACAAGACATATATAGTAATCAAGCACTTGATAAACCCAAACACTCCAGCTTATGGGATAAGAACGCTCTCTGACAAAAATTTCTGGGAAAATTGGAAAATAGTATGACAGAAACTAGGCATTGAGTAACATCTGTATTAATTTAAGTTTGAAACAGGCTCGTGATTTAGACATAAAGGGTAATACCATAAGCAAATGAGGAGATCAAGGAATAACCTACCTGTGAGATCTGTGGAGGAGGAAGTAATTCATAGTCAAAGAAGCACTACAGAACTTTATGAAATACAAAAATGATAATTCTGAATGCATTAAATTAAAAAGGTGTTGCACAAACAAAACCAATGCAGCCAAGATTAGAAGAGAAGCAGAAAGTTAGAGGAAAATTTCTTACAAGCAGTGTTTCTCATAAAGGACTCATTTCTTATCTTTTAAAAAAAATTTCAATAGTATTTTATTTTTCAAATACATGTAGAATTAATTTTCAACATTCATTTTTGTATCCACATTTTTCTCCTTTTCTCCCTTACCTCTCCCCTCCCCAAGACAACAAGTAATTTGATATAGATTAAATATGTGCAATTCTTTTAAACATATTTCCATACTTATCATGTTGTGTGAAAAAAAAAAAGCTGACCAAAAGGGGGAAAAAAGAAAAAAAACAAGCAAAAATGAAAACATTATGCTTCGATCCATATTCAGTCTCCATATTTGTCTCTCTGGATGTGAATATGGATGGCATTTTCCATCTCAAGTTCATTGAAATGGCTAAAGGAATATTTCTAAAATATATAGAGAACCAAATTAAATTCATTGGAATGTCATTCCCCAATTGACAAATGGGCAAAACATTATATATAGACAATTTTCAAATGACGAGATGAAAGCCATTTTTAGTCCCATGAAATAATACTCCAAATCACTATTGAATGGAGAAATGCAAATTATGACAGCTTTGAGGTACACTTTCTACCTCTCAGATTGACTAAAATGACAGGAAAATATAATGATTAATGCTGGAAAATTGGGGCAATGATACATTGTTGGTAGACTTGTGAAATGATTCAACCATTCTGCAGAGCAAGTTGGAACTACACCCAAAGGGATATGAAATTGTGCATACTCTTTGATTCAGCAGTATTACTACTGAGTCTGAAAAAGAGATCATAAAAAAAGGGAAAAGGTTTACAGGAATTGATGCTAAGTGAAGTGAGCAAGAGCAAGAGAACACTGTACACAATAACAACAAGATAACAGATAATCAACTATGGTGGACTTGGTTTATATCAACAATGTGATGATTCAAGGCAATTCTAATAGAACTGAGATAGAAAATGGATCCATATCCAGAAAGAGAACTATGAAGATTGAATATAGATTGAAGCATAGTATTTTGATATCTTTTGTTTGCATGTTTTTTTGCACAACTGACAAGTATGAAAATACATTTAAAAGAACCGCAGATATTTAACCTCTATCAGATTACTTGCTGTACTAGAGAGGAGGGAGATAAGAAAGAGAGGGAGAAAAATTTGGAGCACAAAGTCTTATAAAAATAAATGTTGAGGATTATCTTTACATGTATTTGGAAAAAACTAAATACTGTTGAATTAAAAAAAAAGTAAGAAAGAATACTTCCTTTAAAAAATGGGATTTTACTTGGGACTTGAAGGAAGTTAGGGAAGCCGGGAGGTTAAGATGAGGAGGGAGAAAATTCCAGGTATGAGAAACAATGAAAATGCAAGATGTCAGGAGAGGGATCATCTTATGTTAAGAACAACACAAGTCAGCATTAGCTTCACTGGATCACAGAATAGATGGGGGTGAACAAGGTATAAGAAGATTGGAGAGGTAGGTAGGTTATGAAGGGCATTGAACAATAAATAGAAGATTTCACATTTGATCCTGGTGGTAATAAAGAACCAATGTGGTTTACTCAGTAAGAAGATGACACGGTCAGATTTGCACTTTAGGATGTTCACTCTGACAGCTGAATAAAAGGTAGATTACAATGGGGAAGCTCGGTGTAAAAGGTTTAGCAAAAGTCCCAGTGATTATACAATTAAAATAAAAGGCAAATTTATTGTACATAAACTGATACAGAGTAAAGTAAGTTAAGCTAATACATACACACACACACACACACACACGTAATGACTACAACAATTTAAATGGAAAAAGCCCCAAATATACATACATAAAACAAAGTAATTTCACACAATTAAAAATAACAAGTGTGACTTGAAAGAAGAGATATGAGAGGACTCTCTCAACCCACTCCTTCATGGTGATGTGAGGTCCATAGGTGCTGCACATTGCACATATTTTCAATTTTTTTTAAACAAACTTATTGATTGGCTATGCTAATATTTTCTCTCTTTTTTGTTTTTCTTTAAAAATGTATTTATTATATTTTATGACTTTTTGGGAAGGAGTAAGGGAAAGGAAGAGGCACTGGGAAAAATGAAAATGATGTTAAAAATTAGTAAATATCTATTTTCAAAAAACAAAACAAAAACAAATGAACAAAAAAAAATAACAAAAAATCTCTTGTCTTTAGAAAATCCAGTTCTGCTCTGTCTAAAGCCAAGATCTGTGCCCCTCTCCATTAACTAATCTCTA
Source organism: Antechinus flavipes (assembly GCF_016432865.1). Lineage (NCBI taxonomy): Eukaryota > Metazoa > Chordata > Mammalia > Dasyuromorphia > Dasyuridae > Antechinus > Antechinus flavipes. The sequence continues at coordinate 351,877,965 of NC_067398.1, read as the reverse complement.
GGCCCTCCACAAGAATGGATTGACAGTATACAGAGTAGATGTTAAGGAGAAAGAAAGATTTTATTAGTTGGCCATCATTTATGAACAAATCCAATCTTTTAAAACAAGCCATTCCAGATATTTAGTGATACTTGCATTTATAATTACACACACATATCACATCACATCACATCATGTATAGTAATATTTGTACATAGTCAATAAGCATTTAATAAGATTTATTGTTGTACAGTTGTGCCAGTTCTTTGTGACCTCATTTGAGGTTTTCTTGGCAGAGATATTAGAGTGGTTTGTCATTTCCTGTTCCATCTTATTTTGCAGATGAGGAAACTGAGACAAAAGGATTAAGTGAATTTCTTAGGGTTACACAGAAGTAAGTGCATAAGACTAAATTTTGACTCAGGTTTTCCAAATTCTGGGCCTAGCACTCTATCCTTTGTGCCAGTTACCTGCCCATTAGAGATACCTGAATTTAGCTAGTGATCAGTTATTAATAAATGCTTACAATATCCCAAGTGCCCACTGTGCTGGTGTTTTAAAGAAAGAGGGGGAAAAAAACCTAGTTTCTGCCCACAAGGAGTATATGTTATTTTGGGAAAGGTCATATGTAACTGTGTACATATAAGTTATATACAGAGTAGAAAAAAGTGATGTAAAAAGGGGAAGACATTAGCATGGTAGAAGGGACAGGAGAGGAATGACTATCAGATAAGATGCCCTGCAGAAAGGCTTCTTGTAGAAAGCTAGGTAAACTAAGAAGTGGAGATGAGGGGGAAGAATATCCTTCAATGCAAATGAGAAATCAATTTTCTTTCACTAAAACATGGGCCTTGCTGTCTTATATGGCACCATAGTACCATGATTCTGGAAGGGAATGTATACCATTAAGCCATGCAAGGAGTTGAGAACCACCTCTCTGTAACTGACATGTATTAACTAAGAAAGACCAAGACTAGAGCTGATAATTCAACATGAACAGAGAAAAAAAGATTTTATGAATACCCATGATAAATGAGAGACAAATTCCCATATGATCCTATCTATTAAAAGACATTGGTGGTCATCTCACAAGAAATGAAGGAAGGAAATAAGCTTTATTTAAGCACCTAATATATGCTTGGTGCTGTGCTTAGCAATTTACAAATGTTATTTCATTTGTTGCTTATAACTCTGAAAAGTAAATGCTTTTATTTCCTTTTTACAGCAGAGGAAACTGAGGCAGGAAGTGAATGATTGACTTACTTGCCCAGGATCACACAGCTATTAAATATTTGAGATTGGATTTGAACTCAAGTCCACATGACTTCAGATCCAACATTCTATCCACTATGCCATCGGCTTTCTCTAATACGTGTTGTTGTGTTTTTCTTTCTGAATAGGCAGAAGTGTTAGGCCAGAAATCCAGTATGTCTATAATGTTCTCATGCAGAGACTCATTCAAAGTTACTTTAAAAAATTTTTAAGTGAAGACAAACTTATAAAGGACAATTTACTTCCTATTCTTCATGAGGCAATCTGCAACATAAAAAAAAAAAAAAACTTCACCACAAAAGGATATAATTTTAAAACCTAGACAGAGAAATAACCAAGGTTTCTTTCAAATTCACTACAGAATTCAGAAACACAGTGATGAGAACCTGTTCCTAAACAACTTGAAACAACTAACACCTAAGCACATGTTAAATATCAAAACAAAACATTTCTACAACATCCCAATCCCGACATAGTGATGAAAAGCAGTCTTCATCTGATTCAATCAAACTATATTCAAAGCAGGTGGTTCTATCATTATTTTAACAAAATGTGCCAGCTCCTCCATGCTACAGTAATATCACGATATTTTTTTTAGAAATAAGAAGTATCAGAAAGATGTGTTTTACAAATTTAAAATTAAGTAAAGCTCAATTCATGTATTCTCAACTAAAAAGTACCTAGTGACTCTATCACTAGCATGAGGTGCTTTCATAAGAATAACACGAACAAGGAAACAGCTGGAGATAAAAATCTTCTAGAAGAATCAGTGCAAAGTTCTTCAAATCACTGCCATTCAACATGCAACTTGTCATTTTGTTCAACTTTAGGCAAACAGGATTAATTCCTGCAAGATAGATTCAAGTGTAGATTTAGTACATTACTTTCCTAAAATTCAAGATTTAAATGCTTACTTTAACTCACAGTTTGATCCACAATGAAGAAACTTCAAATTGCTAAAATAAACTGAATAATAAGGATTAACATTTAATAATTTTCTACCCACTTATGCCACATTAGTATTCTCATTAAATATTGGCAGTAATGACTCTATCTATCACTACTATCAAAGGAGGAGCACCAGGTTTCTGACAAGGGAAAGGAAAAGAAAACACACACAAAAAAATTGCATGTTTCTTTCTATGTGCAGTACATATTTTATGTCACAAGGTTTTTTTTAAGACTTTTTCAACACTGCACCAATGTTTTATAAATTTTTTAATGTGGTGGGAAAAACTGGATCTAAGATCTCACCCAAAGAAAGCTTATTAAAAGTAGGATAAAAAGAGAAGAGTTCATTAAAATGAATTCCAACTCTCAAAATATTAAGGAAAATAATAGAAGAAGATCTGGGAAAAGAAGAGACTACAATCTTTTTTTAAAGGTTGTTTTCTATTTTTCCTATTCAACTCCAATTGGTTTGTCTATGGATAAAAAAAATTAGGTTATTAATCTGAAGCATTGAATAATAGTGTTTCTTATTCTGCAAAAAGAAAAAAAAATCTTAAATCCAGGTAGCTTAAAAAATGTCACTGCAAAATTCTGAGCTCAAATACTCTATAAATACAATCTTAGTTCTAGTCAAGTTTTTAATATAAAGTTACTAGAGATGATAAGTTTCAGATATTCTGATAATTTTGTTAATTTCTGAAATCATTAGGTTAAGAAAAATAAGACTACTTAGAGTGAATGAAAAGTATACTCCAGGACAAATATTTAAACACAGGAGCAAGGGATACTCATGCAACAATTCTCACACACCTGTTATTGCAAAATTCAACATGCACACAACTGAAAGGGCATTTGTGTTCACAAATCAGGTAATTATATTTGTAACTATCCATCTGCAAGTGCAATTACTCAGTCTGTTGCATAGAAAAGCAAATTTCTGCAGGTGTTCCCTTACCAGCTTTCCTTCAAAATCTAGTTGGCCTTTATGTCTTGAAAACCAGGCACATACTAGTTCTCCCACTGAATCCCAAGTCTCACTGTGGCAAAGAACAAAAGCTAAGTGTTTACATTCTGGGTTCAAAGAGAAATGATTTTGTAATCTGATCAAGCTTTCTGTCCTTATTATAACAATTGATATTTTAATGTCCATCATTTAAATGCTTAGGTTAAAAGGTGCCAAGTAGGTTTCACAACTACTGTAAATCTATGAATATTTTTCTTTGAAAAATTTGGGTACCTCACAATACTCTATTTGAACCAGTGCATAAAATTCTTATATGTTCTGAGGATCAAAATGAATGTGACAGAAAAGGGGGCAGGGTTCTTGGCCTCTCACAATTAGAATGCCAACTTGTTTTAAGTCCTAAGTAATGATCTATATGCATTTATCTATTTAGATAGTGTATTGCCTAAGTAGATGTAAGCCATCACTGAGGGCTGTGACTATTTCTTGTCCTTTTTTGTTTTGTTTTGTTTTGTTTTGTTTTGTTTTGTATATCCAGCACCTAACATTATGTCTTGCATATAGGTCCTCACTGAATTGAATCTGAATAAAAAAGCAGTAGAGATGCATAATGTTGGGATGTATATTTATCTGAAATGTAGCTACACTAAACTTGAGAAACATAGAAAACTTCAATTTCCTACTGGGATCTCGATCTTCATTAGTATCAAACTTACAAATCGAAAATATGCATATACAGCTTATCTCTGCAGTCATACCATACTGAATATACTTTATTCCCTTTTTCTTTAGGGCTACTAGTAATATTACCAGTACCACTGTGTGCCATTTTCAAGTTTATGGAAATAAAATGTGGAAAAATAGAACCACAAATTTTAGAGTTATAAAGAGATCCCCCTTCATCCTTCATTCATTTTACAAATGAGACCACTGAGGCCCATTCTCTTGTCTTCACATTCACTATTACACTAACAAGGCCTTCAAAAGGAAATGAGAAGAGGGAGAGGAGGGGATGAAAGGAAAGCAGAAAGAGTGGAAGAAGAGGAGAGGGCAAGAAATATAAAGTACCATGCTGGGGTGAAATAGAGGGTGGGGAATTTAGGAGCGCGACAAAAAGTAGTCTCAGATTACATTAAGAAGTTGCCCATCAACACTGTCAACTTAAATGTTAAAAACTTCAGCTATGAATTTTTGTGATTTGCTCATGTGAGTATTTCTGTAGGGCTAGGATTTTATTTTACTTTTTAAACTTGGATGGCTATCCTGAATATTAATGCAAAGGAAAGGAGACAAGTAGCCTGCTTTTAAAAAGCAGGACGTAATAGACCAACATTAACTCAAAGGGTCTTTCCCCCTCATTTTTCTCATTTGTTTTTGCAAAAGGCTCACTGGGAACTAGGCAGTAATTAAAAATATAAATTACCATTTTATGAAAGACATGAAAAATGTTAAATACTAAATTAAATGACATGGGGTATCGATTTCAACATCTAAATATCACTCTGGGAAATTCTTGAACATAAAAACTGGAGAGACAATTACAATTCTATGTGTACTTATTTTTTTTTAATTTTTTTTTTTTACACAGCATGTTCCAGTAATTCATATTAGGAACACTCCACCCAATTCTTTTGCCTTTTGATGCTAAGCTTCTGTTCTTTTGATCTTTTGTTAAACTATTCCATTCCAATTTTGTTTCTCTAGGACACTGCTACTGTACCTTTCCCAACTAAATGAAACATAGAGAAAAAAATCCATATAAAGCACAACATTTAAAATTAGTTTTAAAATACTCCAAAATTTTGGGATAAAGTTTGTTTTTGGCAAAAAGCTAATTTATTTGCTGTCACTTTTCCAAGCCTGTACTTGAACCCCCTAATTAATAAATATTAAACTAAAATCTTAAGGAGATTTTTTTCAGACAGTATCAACAGCTGCATTTTGTACCATCCTGGCCAGGACATGACCAGTTAATTTGAAATATTTATGTTTCTTAGAAACAAAAAGATTAGCTAGGAATGTATAACTAGGAAAAAAGTGGAAGTAAAATTGCCTGAAATAATATAAGCTCTTCTCCAAGTGGCAGATAAATTAGCTATAAGTTGTATATCTCCATTGAATATACAAAAAGATAGTGTAGATGAAAACTATGGAATCAGATGAAAGGTGATTTAAATGTAAACTGGGGGAAAAATGTGTGAGAATAAAAGGGCCTTCTTAGCTAAACATAAAGTCTTTTGAGATTAGTATTATGATTTAAGTCTACTTCAAAATGGTCTCAGCCTTATTAAAATTACATTAAAACTGGCCCTGATGCATTTGCATTTAAAGGGTTGTCTAACACTACTTAGTAGGCACTGAATTCAGTCTCTATTGATTTACAGTATTAAAGCACTACAATCGCAGGAATTTTCTAGGATAAAGGACATTAATACTCTGAACAAAAGGGTTTAAGGATATAAGTCAGCAGGAACATGAAAATGAGAACTTACATTTATTTGCAGAGCAGAACATATTCATAAGCAATTGGAAAACAACACAGCATAAGATAGAAAGAAAATATTATTCTTCATAAGCAATTATTGTTGGGCCTTGCCACTAGGAACATATCCAATTGGTTACATCATACTATTGTATGAATTCATAACCTAAGAAAAGACAGATAAAGTATACCTTTTTTTATTTCAAATTGTCTTAAACTTAGTAACTTTTATCTCTCTCTCTCTCTCTCACACACACACACACACACACACACACACACACACACACACACACACACGTATATGCCTATAGTCCAGAAAAAAAAAAGACCTTTTATTTCTATAATTCTATGATGATGAAACAGGGACTGGGGAAAAGGAGCCTTTGATAAAGATCAATTTGCAAAAAAAGCAACGCCAGAACAAAGAAAGAAAAAAAAGGGGTGCCCCCTGAGAGAAAAATTGTGGAAATACATTCTTTTAGCTGACTCTTTAATCAACAAGGAATCAACATAAGGGTTAGGTCTGATAGTTTGATTGTTTAAACTGTCAAACAAGCAATCAATTCAGTCAAACAACCTGTTTGATTAAGTCTTTTGACTATGTAGTTCACAGTTATTTGGTTTCTTATTATGTATACAATCTTAGTGACTTGTCAAAATCACAGTCCTTTAAAAGATTAAAACAACAGTCTCCATCATGCTTGCACAGAAATAATCCACATGATAGATAGGTAAATAATAGATAAAATAAGAATGTAACAGAGGTTAAGAAACTCCTAAATGATAATCAAGTTGGGTAACTAATTCTGTTCCTATTTTGAATAGCTCATTTAAATCGAAGCTATCTCATGAAGAAATAAATAGTAACTAAGGTCACATACAAACATTATTATTATTGAAATATGACATGTTAATCCACTTCACTATGGTTTATGAGAGATAATTCCATTTTTAACTTGAGAGAATCCCATTTATCTGGGCTGTAAACAATAAATGATTTTTAAAATTAAGTGTTTTAGGAACAATAGACAACAGAATCTCGGGATTGAATGGTTATATCCTAGAGAGCCGAATCAGAATTTGTGGAACACAGCATAAATTAAGAGGAAAAAAAAAAAAGGAAAAAAACCTTAAAGATGTACTTAGTAATTTCTGTGATAATATCCTCTCAGAACAGAACTCCACAAAACTTGAAACTGAATTTGGTTTCTTCTTAATTATAAAAGGGTATTTGCACAAATTAATGAGAAAAGCATTTTTGAAAGATCAGATTCTGAAAGATTTTTTTCAGGGTTCTTCTGTTTTGAAATGTATGGAGTTGCTTTTTCTTTTGTTTTGGTTTTCATTTTATTTCAAGTAGGGATCATCTGCTAAAGTGATTTATTTGAGTTTCTCCCTATTTATCCCTTTTCCTGGGATTGGACATTGATGGATAATTTAGTTTCCTCTCTTTTTTTGCTAGTTGTATGTTTAAAATCACAAACATACTATGCTATAATTTATACTTACACAGAAATAAAAGTCCAGGGATTTGGTAAATGAAAATGGAGCACACAGACGCTTTCCTATAAGCCTTTAATGCACGAGGGTGGGGGGTAGGAGGAAAGAGAGAGAATTCTCAAAGTTTTCATACAGTTAACTCTGTTTATAGCTGCCAAGTAAAGAACCTAAATTCAAGTACTTTATAATTGTTACAAATTGTGCCAAAGTACAGTGTGTTACAATAAATTATGAAGCTTATCTAAATTATAAAAGTAATTAAACTTTCTTCAGATACTCATAATTCTGCCCTCCATAAATTTTCTACTCATTGCATATTCAACAGCTAAGTATGCCAGTAAAGAAAAAAATAAAAGAAATAAACCCCCTTCCAAGAACAGCTCTGCATATATAGTCATACAACATATCTAAAAAAGGAAATGCATAAACAATTACTTTCAAGATTTTCAAACCATGGCAAATGGTAATACAAATATTTATACTCCAAGCAATTTTCTTAGAACCTCTCTTTTGTTTTGTTTTCCTTTTATCATTATTATAGACATTCATTTTAACATGAGTTTTCCTCCACATCTCACCATTTCTTACTGTTGCATGAAGCCATAAATCTTAGTTAGCATATTACTGTACAATCTGTTGCAATAATAACAAAAAATAATGAAAACAACAGTAACCCAGTTATGTGGTGCTTTCCATTCCCAACAGATCCCCAAATTCTTCACCAACTTCACATGGAGAAATATGCATAGAACCTATCAACTGAAGAAAAGCAGTTGCTGGGAATGGGATACAGCTGCTACCCCAGATCAAACTGGAGTTCTTTTTAGAACAGGAAGTAAAAAATAACCTATTTGTTCAAAACCACCAGGGAGTCTGTGGAGGATGATACAATTCCCAGGTTTAAATTTAACGAGGGACCTGAATTGACACCCTGCTCCTCATAAAGAATGAATCTATTTCCATACGACTCAATATTATTATGTTTTCCCTGTGGATCAAATCAGCAGAGCAGGTGGGCTGTGATGAAGGGAACCCTTGTTCTATTATAAATATCTTCAATAATTAGCAAACATGATGAACAAATTAAGAAAAAGCTTACGAAAAGTGATATCATATAGGTTAAGGCCCTGAGTTTTAAAAAAAGTTTCTAGGTGTTTAAGTCTCACTTTTCTTTTGGAATCTAATTTTTCAATTTTAGATAAAGAAATTCTATTTTCTAAAATATATCCCAATTTAACTAAAACATTTATTTTATAAACAGAAAAGAAAATGAGTTTGAACAAGATATATTTATGCAATTACCATATCTAATAGTCAATTATGTGTCCTCCTTACATGAACAGATAAATAATATATGCACATACATTTATCAACTTTGCATGTGAGAGAAAGAAGAAATTTAAAAAGAAAACTCATTCTGAAGGCAGTTTTCATTATTAAATATTGGAATCAGAAAATGGAATATTTTCCTTCAACAATATTAAAAAAAACTATGATCAGAAGACTTTGGCTTGGAGCTTTAAAAAGCACCATGCACAAGCCAAAGAGCTTTATTATTACAGCATTCTACTTAAGATCTATATACTTACCACATTAGTTAATTATATTTCATAAAATTCTTGAAAAGCATTGAAACTCATTCTTACTTTTTATCATATTTTTCAATCATCAAACACTGAGCAAGAAAATTTCTAAAGAATATTTCAAAGTAAAGAGAGTAACCTCCAGTGTTCAGACAGGAAAACTGTAAGAACATGTTATTGTAAGAACTGGATCAGATGTGTCACATTTATAAAGCATCCATTAACCAAACTTACATTGAAATGAGAGAGAGAAAAAAAAAACACAACACAACTATGACATCCACATGAATGCCAGATTAATTCATTATGATCAGTGCTACTACGATGAACACCAAATTAATTCATCACAGTGGAATACACAAAGCTCTACCCACTTGTTAAACCTAGTGACAAAAAATAATAGCTGGATCATTCTCCAATACCGTCATGCACATAGTGAGGGACACTGCTGGAAAAATCAATTAGACAAATTTCCCTCTATGTCCCCCAAGATTTTTTTTGCAATGAACTTTACTAGTAAGATCTTTTTTAAAGGAGGAAAAAAGGCTTTTTGTTTGGATAAAAAAAAAACCCCAAAAATATCATTATTAAAAATCCTCAATTTTATCCAGATTATGATGCAACCCTTGGTGAGGAAACTCCTCTACTAAAGTAGATATGCAACTACTCTTGAAACATAAGTGCTTAAAAAGTGACTTGAGGACACTGAGAAATTATGACAACCATAGCTACTATGTTTTAAAGACAAGATTAGAACTCAGAATTTCCTGATGCCCAAAAAATTCTCTATCCATTTTGTCATGATGCCTCTTATTAATGACACTAAATAAACAAATCAAGTATGCTAGTATGTAACTATGTCAGATGAATAGATAGTATTTATCTATGCACCCTGATTTCCACATTTACCCTTCATGATCACTATTGAATTTAGAAATGAGAAAGGGAAAATCTTAGGCAATACATTCATGGAGCACATAGATGACAAATTCAGCATTGTACAGCGGAAACAACATTGGATTTGAAGTCAGATGATTTGAGTTCAAGTCATGCTCCTATCAGTTACTACCTAACTTATCTTGGAGTTATTTGATCTCTGAATTTCAGTTTCTTAATCTGTAAAAAGAGGAAATTAGAAAACATGACTCCTAAGTACAGTCCTCTGAAGTTTTAAATCTATTATTTTTTGATGATCTATAATATACTCTTATTATAACTGATGTAGCAGCCCTCCCCGTCCTGTGAAAGGATAGTAACCTTGTGCAGTGGCTCTCTCTAACCCACTAGCAAGTTTGCAGCACAGTCCAAAAGTAAAATGCCAAAGTGCTCAAGTGTACTTTCAATCCATGACTGTTATAAAGAATTGTAAAATTTCTTTGGTGAATAGACAAAACCCACCATTTCCACTCATCAACTTCATTTACTTCAGCAACTTCAGTTCAGTAACTAACTTCATGTCTGAAGGTAAGAAAAAAATCTTGAAGAGTTTTAAAAAATTGCATAAAATCTTTTCATCTAATCTATACATTCACCACCTAAATCTCAGGATTTATGTTTAGATCTTCCAAAATTTTAATTTCTTAAAAAGATATTTTTTCATCTTGAAGGAAGGAAGACTACACAGTCTTTGGTTGTAGACAAATAATAAATACTTTAGCTGTAGGGGGATGGGGTGGAGTTGGGGGGGACTGTGTGGGAATAGCGTTTGTATGTTGCTTTGGCTATAATATCAATCACATAATGCTCAACTTGTAGTCACAGTATTTGAGATCAAATTTGGACTTTTGGGCCTAGTGCCTTTGAGCATGTCAGTTAGTTTTTCTGGGTTTCACCTTCATCACATTGCATAGTTATGATCACTAAGGCCCCTTCCAGAATAAAATCCTTTTATCCTATTGCCCTTATTGAGATACTTTGAATTGTCAAAGGCTTCCATTTTTGGCAAAATAGCCATTCCCTTCCCTTGCTGTTATAATAGAAAAATATTCTAGAAATTTCTAGTACTTCAAAATCTAATGTACTTCTACAACTACAAAACCCCAAATATATGAAACATAAATTTATATGCCTACCATGGACTAAGAATCTGTTTAGAAATTCGTATATGAGAACACTATTTTCTTTTTTGTGAACAGGGGCACAACAGAGAAACTCTAACCATGGAAAGAAAGAAGCACAAGAAAGAACATTTCTCATGACTGTAACTATTCTGAGTGATAAATATTTTGCTGACTGCCTATGGCACAAACTAACAGACTTACATAATGTTCCCTCAACTCAGCACTTCATAGTCTCCCTCCATACATTTGGATTATCCCTCCTGACTACAATATACTCCCTGTCATTGTTGAAGAGTACTACCATCTTCTGCCTACAATATACTACTCCCTGTCATTGTTAAGAGTACTTCCATCTTCTCAGTCTCTCAGCCTTATAGGTGTCATCCCATGATACATCCTCCTCAATATCTCCATCCTATCTGTTGCCAAGGCCTGTTGATTTCACTTTTGTACTATTTCTCACAGATGACTCCTTTTCTCTTCTGAAGTTGCTGTCATCCTGATATAGGATCTCATCTCCTCATGCCTGGACTACTTAAATAGCCTAATGATTAGTCTGCCTTCCCAGATTCTTTCCCCACTCCAGTCCATTTCCCCCCTGCTATTCAAATGCCAGAGTGATTTTCCTAAAATCACCCTCTTACTCAGTGAATTCGACTTGTTCTATATTATCTCCTGGAACAATTATAAAATTTTCTAGCGTTCAAAGCTACTACTTTATCTTTCTACTCTACTCCCAATCCCCTGTGCTACTTTCAAGTCTTCTCACATCTTTTATTATCTCCATGCACTTTTCTTGTCTTCCTAGCATTCTTCAAACAACCAAATAAATAAACAATTATTAAGCATTGGGGTAAGTGATAGGGACACAAAAAAAAGACAAAAGATAGTCCTTGTATTTTAGGAACTCATAATCAAAAGAGACAACATGAAAAAAATTATGTACAAACAGAGTAAACAGAATATTATTGACAGAGGGAAAGCTTGAGAAATAAGAGGGATTGAGAATGGTTTTCTGAAGAAAATGGGAAAAAGACACTTAATTTCTTGGCTCTGAACAATTTTCCTAGTTGTCCCCCATGCCTATTGTTTCCTTCTCAATCCTCCACTCCTGGCTTCCCTAACTTTGAAGTTACAGTGCAAATCATACTTTTTAGAGGAAGCCTTTCTCATTCACTCTTAATTTTAGTATCTATCCTCTGTTTGTTATCTCCAAATTAGCCTGTATATAATTTCCTGCATGTTATTCTGCATTAGATTTTGAAATGTTTAAAAGCAGGGACTGTCTTTTGTTTTTCTTAGCATCTCCAGTACTTACCCCAATGCTTAGTATATTGTAGATACTTTATAAACCTTACTGACTGTACTTTCTCTTGAACATTTCTCAGAATCCTTAGTTTCCTTCAAGGTTCAAGTCATGGTCCATTTCCTATGCAAAACTCTTCCTGATCCCTTTGTTATTGTTTTCTCTTTCTCCATTTTGTGAAGTGCATACCTATCTGTTTATATATTGCAGAAGGCAGAGACTGGGTTTTTGTATTTATGTTTTGGATTGTTGTTTTGTTTTATTTTGTTTTTGGCCAAATAGTTATATCCTTGGTGCTTAGTCATTAGGTTAATGATTTTTGTACAGATTGATAACAGTAAAATTAGTTGTCCTAGAAGCTAATAAGTTCATACCACTAAATGTTTTCAAGTAAATGCTGGTATGCTCTCATTCCAGTATGTTGTGCAACAAATTTTTACACTTATGGAAGATTGGACTAGATGACTTATACGGTTTTTTGCAACTTTAATATCTATGATCCCAAAAACAAAGCTAAATGCAAGGCTTTCAGGAATAGGAAAGAAGACTGAAAGTATTTAAGAAAAAAATAAAAGGGAGAGAACTTTAAGTGTCCTCTGAAGCACCACAGTCTGCTTCTAAAAGTGCTGATAATGAGCAGTAGTGCACTGAAAAGACCAATGAAACTAAATTTTGTACCAGTTCATTTCAGCACATCCTGTTTATATGACTATTTAATGAGTCATTCAGCCAGGATGATTTTCTGTCTGAATATGTTAATTGCCATTTTTTCATAGCTCTCTATTAAACAGAAAAGATAAAATAGCCATGTTCATGTTTTTAAGCTTTATCAGCCTTTCGTCCTCAATAGAATGGGCAACAAGAATAAATAAGAAAAAAAGGGTTAGGGTTTTTGTTGCTTTTATATTCTTTTATTTTTCTATTAAATGTTTAGTTCTTTTAACATGTATTGGCACTTGGGACACCACTTGAATTTAAAACATATGTTAGAGTTAGCATTAAAGTGAAAATGAAATGAGGTGGTACTCCCCCATATGCCACTGGCTTCATTAAATCTGAAAGACTTCCCTCACACTATGGTGCTGCAATACCATGCTTCTGGCCAGTAGTGAACATACACTGCTCCCTGCCTTTAGCAGTTAAGTGTCCCTAAGGACAAGTGGGAAAAGAGACAATTACAGGACTTACAACTAAAAGTTCACCACTATTTTAACATGATCCTCCTTTCTTGTTCACTGCTACTAATTTTGTTCGGGTCTCTTAAATGTTCAATTAGCTTAGGTAGGCAAGCAGATTGCATTGGTACAGCTCACCTAAGTAAGAAAATCCAACTTCAAAACCTGCTGAAAATAATAATCCCAATTTAGCAAGGAGAATGGAAAATGTAGGAAATAGGCGAAACTTGTTCAAAAGTTTGCATTCCTAAAAATTCAGACTTTATAGCTTCTAAAATATGGATCAGTGAGGAATCAACCTTCATTATGAATCATGGAAAGACAACAAAATTCATAAATATTCTTATCTTTGTGCCAGAAAATGAAGAAAAGAATCTTTTAGTAAAGGAGACAAAAATTCTCATTTCTCTTAAATCAAAATACCATCTTCTAACAAATAATAATACTCACTTTTTATTTAAAATGTTTCTAGTACTTTAGCATAAAAGATTTACATGAAATAAAGCAAAGTATGCATTATTATACTGTATTAGAAAAAAAACACTATAAGTCATAATGTCACATTTTACTCCTTTGTTTATGAACGGTAAATTTAATAGTTCTCAATCACTTTTTGACATCTCAAATTTTTCACAAAAGAAAATGGTACCACAAATATGAAACTCCAGTGGCAAAGGGTTTATTGGTCTTTGTACTTCATAAAGGAACTTTATAAAGTCATGTTTGTTCTTTTGAGTAGCAAATAAAGCTACTGAAAAGGGCAGGTTGGGTTTTAAAAGAGACAGATATGACCTAAAGGGAACACATTTTACTATAGTGAAATAAACTGAGGAAACAGTTTGCAGATTAAAAACCCTTGAAAGGAAGCATCATCTTTGGGGAAAAAAAGTCTTTGCTGAGGAAAACAGCTGGAAACAGGAAGCTTTTGTGCTTTCATCCTGCCTGCTTTGATACTACCGCATCCCCATATCATAAAAAAGCAAAGCGACTGATGTCAGCTGCATCTTATTTCAACTAGTAGGGGGGTGGGGGAGGAAAGAAGGCTTTGTGGATTGTGAGCCACATCATCCTAAGTAAAAAAAAATAAATAAATAAAAATCCTTGCACACACTAAAAATGAAATAGTAAAGGAGAAATGTCAGTAGATATGTTATCAACCTCAAAACAGTATTTTTAAAACATTTAACAGATGAAGAGGAACACTGGTTATAACAATTTAATTGTTTCACCATATAATATTAAATTTCTTAGAACAATCTGAAAACCACTGAGCAAAACTCACTCTTCAAGAACGCATACTAATTATGTCATGTTTCCCTCTCTAACAGTATCTATTTCCATATAATGCAGGTAGCTGTTAATTCCCCTTCTCCACTCCCCCACTCCCCTATGGCCACCATTCTAATGTATTCCTCATGCCCTTCACTTCAAAAAATGAGTCCTGGATTACACAATGATATTAACAAGCAAACATTTTTTAAGTGTTTGAGAAATTTTTCTCTATAAATCCAATAAAATTTCCTCATACTTGTGTCTTGAAAAAAAATGTCTACTTACATGATAAAGAAAATTATTTTAAAAACTTTGTACTCACAGATTGCACAAGTCAGAAGAAAAAGAAACTCTACAAAGAGATCATACAAATGAAATAAACCTGTTTAATTCTTTTGTGAAGGTCACACAGGTTGTTAGTGACAGACCTAGGATTCAAACAAATCCTCTAACATTGGACGTAGCCACTCATTAAAATGCACATACTGACCATTTTTTATGGTGTTTATTATAGAAGGCAGCATTAGTTCAAAGGAGAGTGTTAGCAGCAATCTCTTGTAGATAAGATGAGTCTTGATATAAAGTAGAGGGGGTTAGCTTTTCCGAAGGCCCTCCCCCTTATAGGTTAGACTAATTTTGGTTTTTGTTTTGTTTCTTTAAGGGGTACTGAAACTTTTCTTGAAACTTCATTGGCTTGTGATTGGTTCAGGTTTTTGCATGGCTTCCTAGTCATCTGAATACAAAATGTCATAAGCAGCCCCAGAGCCCTCTGCACCACTTTGTAGTTTTTGACTGGACCAAAAGTGTTTCAACATCAGGAAGCTATGTTTAGCTGAATCACTATGGTGTATTCATTTAATATCCCCTGTGTAATTGCTAAGAAAACTTCTTTGCCTGTTATGGAAGTAGCCAGGTGTCACAGTAGGCCTAAAGTCAAGAAGTCCATTGTTCAGATCCACCCCCTGATACTTAATAGCTGTGTGATTTGAGACAAGTCACCTGACTTCAGACTGCCTCAATTTTATAAAAGTTAAAATGGAGATAATAATAATACCCACCCACCCCATGGTTGTTGAAAGGAGCAAGTGAGATATCATTAGTAAAAGCATTTGGCATAGTGGTTGACACATAATAAACAATAAATGCTTATTTCCTTTTGATCACTGTTGAATGACCTGAGTTTCTCATATCATTTCATTATTGGACCTAACATGTCAAGGGACCAGTTCTAATCAAACTCAGTCCACAACAGAGAGAGACTACCAATATTTCAATAGATCTTTGATGCTTTCTTCCCATTCATGTCTTCTCATCAGTGACTCATCAATCCTATCATAAATCCTCACCAGGGGGTCCTCCCACAACCAAGGCTTTTGACATCGGATAGTCATCACTGAAAACATAAATAGTTCAGTAATTATCTTTCATGCTTGCTAGAGAGCTGGTGTCAATTTCCTTTTCTGATCATACATTTCTCTGAGAACATGCCTTACTTTGTGTTTCTCATACATTCTTTGTTGATAAAGAAAATCATACAACCAAATGTCTCTCTATTGCCCTTTTGGTGACTTACAAATTTAATTCTTTTGATATAGTGAGGTTTCATGATTCAAAACTACATAGCATTATTAGAAAGATACAGTGGTTCAAAGAAATAATTTTGGTTCAGGGAGAAGTCTGGGGCTGTTAAAGAACTTCACAAAATCACAAATACAACCTAATCTACTCTAGCCCTTTCAGTTCTGGACCTCGTTCATTGTCCACAAGTAATGTCTAATCTGATTAAGACAAATAAACTGATTGGCCAGCTCTATAAGTTGTCCAAGGGGACAGCTAGGTAGCGCCATAATACATAGAGTGCTGGGCCTGAAGTGCTGAAGACTCATCTTCCTGAGTTCAAATCTGCCTTCAAGACACTAGCTGGACAAATTATTCAACCCTGCTTGCCTCAGTTTCCTCATCTAGAAAATGAGCTGGAGAAGGGAATGGCAAACATTCCAATATCTTTGCCAAGAAAACTCTAAATGGGGTCATGAAGAGTCCAATATGACTGAAAAATATCTTAACAAGAATGATTTGAACATTCAAGAACTGTGCACTGTATAATAGATATTTTTCATCCACTGTGTTGACTAATGTCAAAATTAAATATGGACATTTAAGTGAAACTCTTTTGAGTTTTTTTTTTCCCTTTTAATCTCATTTGGATATCAGGGCTTGATGGAAGAAGAAAATTCCATCAGCAAACAAGAACATCTGGAAGATTTCACAATCTACAGGAAATCTTTCTTAAATTTTGATTCAATGATGAATGTCTTTCATGATAGAAACAAAATCTTTAATAAGCATGCCTCTCCCTATGACCTTGACAAAGTGGCATAAGCTTCTCAATATCAATGTGAAAGTGGTTATTTGAACAAAAATGCTTTTAGGTGATTTTCACAACTGCTTAGAAGGTATCATGCTAAATGTGGCCTTGAAGTCAGTGTTTTGCTATACCAAATCAAACTTTTTAAAAAAATAATCATAAAACACAAAGGCCATCAGATTATTTTGTTCTCTGTATTTTAAATCAATTATGTGATTTTTTTTAACAATTTAGGGTGCTTTAGAATAAAGTGCTTTGAAAAAGTCTAATTTTTCCCTTTTCATATGCTCATCATGTGTAACTTATTCTCATAAAATTGTACAGAGATATGGGGATTATAGATGTAAAGACATGCTTTTAAAATTTAAAGCCAATGGTATTACAAATATTATGTTTATGTGGACATGAATTCTTGCCAATAAAATGATAATTTTATTAATTGAATATATAATAGAATCTTTTTCTAGGTTGCATAATAAAAGTGTGTTAGGCTTAGAGTGAAAAAGACCTGAGTTCAAATCCTATCTCATTTACTTCTTTGGGTAACATTGGGCTAATCAGTTTGCTCATCTATAAAATGAGAGGGCTAGAACTGATAATTTCTAAAGTCTAAATCTATTACCTTAAAAGGGGATATCATAATAACTGAGGAATTTTATAGGATTACAGACTTAAAATATGATATAAAATACTGCTTATTTACATCAGAAGAGGCAACATTAGGATATTACTTTGAGTAATAAATTGGTTCAATGGATAATTTTTTTTTAAAATTGTAAAACCTTTTAATAGTATTATGTGTGCTAATTCTTTGATGAATAGATATTGATTAAAAGTCAGATTTTCATGATCTGAATTTTGCTATAGGCAGTTTATTTATGTTGAAAATTCCTTCATCGAAGCAACCTTAAATAGTTATTGACAGAAAATGTCATTGTAAGAAAATATGAATACTGAATGAGAATTTATTTAAAGGCACATGTTACTTTGGTGGCTTGCTGCTTGAGATTATAAGTGCAGCAAACCAGAACTGTGTACACAAATTAACTAAAAGAGTAAAGTCTTATCTTTAGTGGACAATTAGAAATTCCAAGTTGGAAAGAAGTAAATTATTATAGAGGTTCCATGAATGGTCTTTCTAATCCAATCCATAGCCTTTACTAATGTCAAAAGCTAATTGAATGACTGATTGATCAAGATTAAAAAAAAAAAAAGTATGGTTGTTTTTGACACATTCAGAAAGAAATCACTCCAAATGGGCAAAATGGCTACAATGCTAGTGAAATGAAAAGGGGAAGAAGTGAGTAGAATATGACATGTTAACTATATTTTTTATTTCAAGCCTCATTCTTCCCATCTTCTATCCACTCCCTAAATTCTAACCTTTTATCTTGTATCATTGTATAAATAAATTATACTTAACACTAATAAATTTTAATATCAATATCTCATATGAAAATTTCAGCTGTTCCTGCATTTCCTCATCTGCAAAATTATGAACTGTCTACATGATCACTAAGGTCTCCTCCATCTCTAAAATTCTATGGCTCTATGATCATTCCCAGTAATAAAATGCCATCAGCAGTAAAATTGACGTACATTGATATAAATTTCTTCAACATTTTAATTAAAAGATAATTGTCATATATGATTCTTTAGTCTAAAAGACTATTTTGATAAAACTATAACACATACACATGAAAAATTTTGTAAAAATTCAAAATTTAATGGAAATGACTATGTTGCTGCCTTTCTCAGAAAAATTATCATTTCTATATAAATAAGCATGTTATCAATGTAGATATAACTGATTGCTTTATATAGTATGGGTGAGGAGACAGAAGTGACCAAGTAATGGTATGCTCTTATTAAAACAAAGAAAACTGAAACATAAGCATAAACCCAGTGATTAAAGACTTAAATAAAGTTTTATAATATCCTTTAACTAAATTGAAACTTTTGTCTCATTTTGTACCTATGTAATGTTTTTATTGCTTATACTGGTGAAATGGGTTGGAATACCATTTTTTTGAAGAACTGATGAAAATATTTTAACAAATCAACATTCTTTCACATATTTGGGGGGAAAAACTTAATTCAAATGTTCCAAGCTTCACCTAAGAACAAGCAATTATTAAGGTGCAGAAAGGCAATGGCTTTAAAACAACACACTAATCCTAATATTAGTACCCTTGGAAAAGAAAAACTGCCAAGATATTGGAATAATGCCCAGTTATCTGTCTTACCTTCAGTAATAAAAGTGTCTTATAAATGTGAACTAGACAGTTAAGACATATTTTAAACTTGTTTGGTAGTGGTAGGGTGTGTGTGTGTGTGTGTGTGTGTGTGTGTGTGTGTGTGTGTGTTCCCTTTTATTATGCACTGAGAGAATTAAGTTGATGGATGTAGACAAAACAAACCTAACTCACGTGTGTGTGTGTGTGTGTGTGTGTGTGAAATACAGATTCATATATAGATAGTCAATCATACTGATTTTTATTCTATCAGAAGAAATATCCCCCCCCCCCTAAATTATTTGGATCAGTTATTTAATGGTCCATATTTTATCAAGGAATAAGATCTTGTGTTTGGCTACTTTTTCTGGAGTAAGCTGTTTATATCTTCTCTAGAAATTATTAGTAAAGAGAGCAAAGAAAAAGCTTTTAATTCAACAAACATTACTATGGAGGGGAAGAGAGGAAAGGACGGAAAAGAAAAAGAGATGGGAGGGAAGGGGAGCATGGCTCCAACTTCAAGAAGCTTCAAATCTACTGTTTAAGTGAGGAAAGACTTGTACTATTAATTAGTCAAGAGACCTGAATTCTAATCCAAGTTCTATTACAGCATGACATTGTGGAAACTTCCCTGACCTTTTCTAAATATTTCTAAAATAAAATATGTAGGTGACCTTGACATATCTTGCAATTTTAAAAGTCTATGATTTTTAAGTATATGCTTTTAAACTACTAATTATAACACACAAATACACACACACATACATCATGTCAGTTTTATGATTCTAGATCTGAAAGTGCTCAAACACTGTTAAAATTAAACAGAAACCAAAATACTGAAAGTTCATTAGTTTCATCTATTGGTTTCAATGACACTTCACCCACCTGACTATTTCCATGATGGATGAAATTCATATATTGAGTGGGAAGATCCTCTTCCCTAGCAATTAAGTGATCTCCTGGGCCTATGGTAGCTTTATTTGCCATGCAAAACTAAACCATTACAAAGAGGAAAAAATATTTGAGTTCTTAGATTTTTTTTAGAATTACTCTTAACAAAAATGTTTGTTTCTTTTTAAAGAAAGTATTAAACCAGTTGTCTCTTGAAGTACTTAGATAAAATAAGAAATGCCAAAGATAAAAAACCAAAACTATCAAATAGCTATGTACAAAAAAAAAAAAAATACTGCTGCTGTACCAGCAGAATTTGGAAAGAATTCCTTTAATATAAATGTATTATATTTATATTCATTAGTATATAACATTTTTATTCAACCAGGGCCTTCTCCAGTCATCCTCATCTATATCTGCTTATGGTCTGGAGGGGACAGTGAAGTTTTAACTCTCCCTCATTTAAATCTGATTCACTTTCATATCATGGCACCACCTTCTTGATATCATAGTCCTCTTTGAGAATGAAGGACGAAAAACCCCACAACAATAATATTTCTATTAGTTATTTTCTGCATATGTGTGTGAGCACATATTCAAGAGCCAATTGCATTCACAAAAATTCATTAGCACTGATTATGTAACTGGGTTGGTTTTGGGGGTTCAAAGATTAAAAATAACAAAAGGAAAAAGAATACAATCTAAATTAAAGCATAAGATAGAAACACGAATAAAAAAACATGAATATGTAATATAGGTGAAGAAATGAGATGCAAAATGGAAACACAAATGGGAGTGGAAAAGAGTCAGGGAAAGCTTATGGGAAATCACAGAATCATATATTCAAGTTGAAAGTAACCTGAAAGTTTATTTAGTTTACCTTCCTCATTTTACACATGAGATTCAGAAATGTAGAAAAAACTTCCTCCACGTCACATCAGTAAAGTATAGCAAGAGCCAAAAATCAACATCAAACCCTCTGATTAAATCTGAGGTACTACATTCTGAAAATGGAACCTGAATTGGGCTTGATGAAGAAGGATTGGAAAGGAAGCATGAACAGAAACTAGACTTATAGTCAGAAGAACTGAGTTCAAATCAAAATTCTGCTACTTAATTTTTTATTACACTTTAAGTCATATTCATCTCATCTATAAAACAAGGAGGTTAGACTAGATAATCCATGTCTATATATGAACTTCTGTTTTATCCTTTAGGGTACTGTAAAATAGTATGGTTGGACTCAAATGGCTACATTAGGAAGAATATTTTGAGACATGCCTAGCTCTAATTTTGCTAACTGATAAATTCTATGGGTCTGAGTGCAAAAGTTTTGCCTACACTTTTCCATCTCTCCTTTTTAATGTTAAGAAAATTGGTTCCCCCCCCACCCCACCCCAGCCAAAAAGGAGTTACACATTTCAGTATGTACCCTGACTAAGGGAGTCAATCCCAAGGAATCTTAAAATCTTAGAAACACAGAAACTTTCCTTGTGCTACTGAAAACCTGAAGTGATTGGATTGGTAGAGAATATAAAGAGGCCAAAACCCAAAACTCAGTAAGGCTTACAGGACATTATAGAAATACCAGAGTACTAGACTTGGAATTAAAATACTAAGTTTAGAGTTGTAGCTCATCTGTTTACTAGGCAAACTGATTTCTTTGAGTCTTAACCCCCATATATGTGGAAAAGTCAACGACACTGCTTGTACTACCCAGTTTGTAGAGTTGTCATGCTGAAAGTGCCAAATGTATAAGCTATTTTAAAAATACATTTATTTATATCTAAAATTTACATTAAAATATGTAAAGGTATTAAATTTGTGTTTACTGATATGTATAAATGTAAATACTCTGTACAGGTTTATTCTTTTTTTTTTTTTAAACACTGCATGTTGCTAAGGCCAAAAGTATTGATCAACTTATGAGTAGCTTTCAGGTAATGAATGAATAAACATTTATTTGGTGCTTAATAAATTAACATTAAAATAGAATTCCTTTTTAAAAAAAATTTCCCTGATTTAAGGGAAAATAATTTTTAGGACACCATCTCAATATCATTGGTAATTAAAATTTCATGGGTAACTATATGCAACTATCATAAAAAAATTATCATTCCAAATGCTTGGCTTTTTTTCTTTCTTTTTTCTTTTTTTGCTGAGGCAATTGGGATCAAGTGACTTGCCCAGAGTTACACAGCTACGGAGTATTAAGTGTCTGAGGCCAGATTTGAACTCAAATCCCCCTGATTTCAGGGCTGGTGCTCTATCTACTGCACCACCTAGCTGCCTGACTTGTTTCTTTATATTTATTACTAATACTAGGTTGAGTATAAATGAGTGCCATCTTCAAAGTCTTGAGTGTTCTGTTTCACCAAGACGTTTTTCATTCCACAGAATCTTCAATAAATCAGCACTCATTTGGAAATGGCAAAATTAGGCAAATGAAAAAAAAGGATGCAAACTTCCTAAAGTAGGCAGTTACTCTGAAAAATTCCCTCTATAATTTAATCCTACTTTTACCTTAAAATATTCCTAAAATGTTTCAAAGTAACAATTACTTCCTTTAAAATTCCTTAAATTGAAATACCTGAAAATGATATTTAAACCTCAAACTCCTAGAGAGAACAAGCAAGCATTTATTAAGTACCTACTATGTGCCCAAACACTATGCTAAGCACCTTACAAATATCACAATTGATACTCACTACAAACCTGGGAGGTGGGTGTTATTATTATCCCCATTTTATAGTTGAACAAACTGAGAAAGGTAGAGGTTAAGTGATTGCCCAGAGTCCTACAGCTAGTAAGTGCCTAAGGCTGGATTTGAATTCAGGTCTTCTGGGACTTCATGCTTAGTGCATTCAGTCTCCACTGCACCATCTAGTTACCTCTATTCCTAGGACTAACAAAAAGAAGCAAAAGCAAAATCAGTTTATTTTTATCATCAGTAACTTGCTCCCACTTAAACAATTTTAAAAATTTCATCGTCTAGCTACATTAAATATGTCTACTGAACAGAAACTATGACCCTTATAATGTTGCTAGCTACATCACTAAATTACTAATTTCAGGAAGACCAATCACATCTCTTGGCTCAAGTTTAAGGCTACAAATTTAGAACCCAGAATTGCAGATAACCAACAAGTATACTGCCCTGATCCTACCCCTCCAGACTGGATGAGTCACTATACAAGAAACAAGAAAGTCTTCTATTCCTGTATTTCTGTGTCTGAAAAGTTATGTAAGGCAGAGTCACATTCACTTAGAAATTCTGATAGGTACAACTGAATTTTAGAACTAGAAAAGAACATTTGGAAATAATATGAGACTGCCTTAGAGGGCTCATAGGGTACTATACATTTCCAAAGAGAATCCAAGTATGTTATAGACTGGATCTGGCATTTCCTCCAAAAACCCAAATCACAACTTACCCATTCTTGAGCATCCTATAAGCTCTTGAGTATCATCTGTGTCCTTCAATTACAGGAGGCCCACCCAACAAGCGAGGTATAAATCTAGACACACTTTCATTTAGGTCTCAACCTCTTATGAAAAGAGCTATCTCTGTGTCCCACTTATAAGCAGATGAATTCAGAGTTTTGAAGCCTTGAACTTTTAATTGACAATGTCACAAAGACTTTCTGTGTCTCTATCTTATCTCTCCCATGTTAATAATAGACAATTTAATTTCCTCCACATTTTTAGTACTTAAAACTTTAAAATACAACCCAAGAAATCATCAAACTATATGTTGTTTAAATAAAAATTGAATACAAAACACTTGCTTTAAAAAAAACACAGATTTTCTGTTATTTGTGGTAGATTTCACAGGAAAAGAGTATATTTACTTTCATTACATCATTCAGCTGATGGTATAAATGATATAAGTATATTTATAAACTACCTAAAAAAACTGAACAATAACAAACCTTTATAGAAATAAAAATAAAATATGAGTCAACAAGGTCGTTGCCAAACAGAAGTCTCAGGACAGGCTCAATCAGTCTTCTGGGAATCCCACTCCAATAAGCACAATAAAAGCAGGACGTGCCTCATTTCCTTCAACAGCTCAACATGCTTCTCTTAGAGATGTTTGTAAACTTCCTTCCTCTACTCATCAAACTGACAAACTGTTGTCATTTCTTGGGGGTAATAATATCCTGTTGATATCTGAGCAAATATGTTTTAGGGTGTTTTCCCCATATCACACATACTGGATATTATTTTTCAGTACACATTTTTTACATGCTTACTCACCAGCATTTAGCCAATTTCACAAGAAGTATCCAAGAAAAAGCTAAGAAGATGCAACAAACTATGAATGGAGTATTTGTTTCACAAATGCACACGTAGTTAAATAGATTGTGAACATCCAATGTCACTTTATTTTGTAACACTCTGGTGGGAAAATGAATCCCAATCATATATATATTGTATAAGTACAATAACATTATACCTTATAAATACTGGACTTTATATTATCTGCCCCTTAACTCCATTAAACTGTATGCTCTTCCAAAGCAAGGACCACGTCTTATTCAAACTTTAGTCTCAAAAACAAAATAAAACAAAACCAAAAAAAAAAAAAAAAAAAAAAAAGAAAGAAAGAAAGAAAGAAAACTTTAATCTCTTCCCCAGGGGCTGTCAGTGTTCACACAGTAAATGGTTTAAAAATGTTTACTTCATAAATAAAATTGAAAAAGTTCTTTACTTTTAAAATACATGAATCTGTATCTATAGATATCTCTGTATATGTATGTATACATCTTTAGATACAGATATAGAAACTAATTTGAAACAGTTCATGAAAACATTTGTAAAGTAAAATTCCTTCCCTTGACATTTTTGAAATTTCTTGTTTCACAGGAAAACTCGTACTATAAAGAAAAAGCAGACTTACATAAGAAATATAAATTAGCTATTACTTTTCAATGATTAATTTCTCTTTATTTTTTCTAAAAAAAATTCACTTAAATCAAATCTACAAATTAACAAAGTAATGACTGATTTAATTTTTTTTCAATAACTACATCTTTTTGTAAAGTTAGAACTCTCATTAGGATCCAAGCAAATATTTCCCAGACAAAGAATGGGTTTTGTTTGAAACTAAATAATTTCTGTGACATTACAACTATTCTCCTAGTCTGTCCCTCTAATAATTATGTGGGGAAAATGAACAAACTGTTGCAAAGACAATTTTAAAAGGAGAAAAAAAAAGAAAAGAAGTTTATTTTATACAGATCTTACAGTAGCAAAATGAACCATAATAACAATTTTGAAAAAATAGTAATAGAAATTGACTGAATCAATCTCCTAGTACAACCAAAGTTGAGACCAAGCAAAACAGCATCAACTCCGGCTAGTACTTTGGTAGTTGTTTTTCAGTTTTGTTTGAATATTTATGATCCCATCTGAGGTTTTCTTGGAAAAGATACTAGAATGGTTTGCCATTTCTTTCTCCAGATCATTTTATAGATGAAGAAACAGAGACAACCAATGTTAAATGATTTGGCCAGGGTCACTCACAAAGCTACTAAATATTTTGAGGTTGGGGTTGAACTCAGGAAGAGGAGTCTTTCTAACTTCAAGTCCAGCATTTTATCCAAAGTGTCACCTAGCTGCCCTACATATCTTGGATCTTGAAATAGGAATTATGGGAACAACCTGGAACACAGGAGTTGATTACTTTCCAGGACTTTTAATTTCAAGCCATTAATTCTTTTCTGGGTTGCTCACAAAATGAGAAAATGTGCTTTCAATCAACATTCATTAAAGCCCTGTGGTGGTCTGACAGTGGGATAAAGATGACTATAATACCTAGTTCTAGAGAAGTTGTACTCTAGTCAAGGATATATTTGTACACGAATAACCATATACAGCTATATTCATCTTCACCTCTCTCTTTACCTTTGGAAAACCTATTCATCCTTGCTACTTCCTCATAAATCAAGCCTGATTCTCCAGGTGAATCATCACTTTCCTCCCTTGGATCTTATGTAATACCATTTTGAAAGTGTTTTCCTTAATGTAATACTATGTATTTAAGTGAACTCTCTGGTTTTAGGGAGGCCTTATATAAATTTTGCGTCTCTTTCATTGTCTATCAAAGTGCTCTTTCATAATAATTGTCCATTCCCTTCAAATGCCATAAAAGTGATACAAATAAAGTGCTATCAGATTTAAGGTAGGGACCACTTTCAACTTGTTAGTCGAGGAATGCTTCAAGAAGAGAAGGCATTTAAGCTTGGAAAACTGATAAGAATTTAAAAGTGGAGATCAGGAAATGGGAAGTTAGTCTTGGGACAGGAAATGCCACGAACAAAAAGTAACAAAGATAAATAGTAAATTACAAAGAGAATAGGAGCATCTTTTAAGGCTAGGATAAAAAGGTATTGATAACAAAATGGATGTTTCTAATAATTAATGCTCTGAAATCCCCAAACACAAACAAGATAAATGATATATCAAGTCTGGATTTGGATTTCAATTAGGCTGTGATTCCCCAAGTGAGTCAGCATTTCCCTAATGCAAATGTTCACTTGACATAAAGAAGATGAAAGAGTTTTCTTGTTTTTTCTAGTCATAAGACCTCACCCTTCCTCTCTGATACAAACTTATTATCTTTACTTTAGAGGATGAAAACTAGGTAATTCCAAGAGTTCTCTAGTCTCACTGGGCAAAAACAGTCCTGAGAACCAGACAAAAAGGACAGTGGGAGACAAAGAGTTTATTTTATACTCAGTCTACATCCTTCCCATTCCTAAACTTTTTTTCCCACCCAATCATATAAAATGTTTGAATTTTTCAACACTTCTCAAGTTACAAAATAATATTTGAAGTTCTGAGTATAGCTGCCAAGTATCAGTGAAAATAACCATTAGTTTACCTAAACAGCATATATGCTTGCAACATAAAACACTCAGTGTTTCTTGGAACACTGTTAGAAAGTATCTAAAAATTTGTATCTTATTTGATTGATAGACTAAAACACTCTTCCTTTACTCTATTTGGAAATCTTTCAATGAGTATTTGTCAAAGTGTTGAAATAATCTTAGTCTCTTTTGTAATATCCTATAATAATATTCATTCATTTTAACCTAAAATTGCATTTCTAGCACACAATTTAATAGTAACATTATTGCATTTAAAATACACACCCACTATTTGAAAGTTCTGTAACTTTTAATTTCACTGCTTATACAAAAACTTAGAAAAAATTCAGATGAAGGTTTGAAGACTCATTGTCGGTGGTGCTGTTCTTAATACTTGTTAAAAGTTATTTGAGTTATCATAGACTGGCAAATCCCCTTGTACAGATCCCAGGATAGTACTCCATTCCTTCCTTAACACCCAAGACCAGATGATCCTATAAAGATATGCTAGATATATATTCTTGCATTTACTTTACATGTAAATCTCCTGAAATAGATAAGCCCTTATCATTCTTTGATGTCTGCTAGTCATCTGCAAGATCAAAAGATCCTCTTCACATACCAGGATTTCCTCTACCCTCCATCTTTCCACAGATTCCTAATATACTTTTTCTCTATTGTTAATTTTCTTTGAATATATCAGATTGATGAACACTGACAATATCATAATACAGGCAAATACTATCCAAACAATAGGAAATAGAATGTATTTTTGGCACAAAGTAATAAAAATATTAGTCTTTAATGCCTAGCAAATGTTTTACAACTAGACTCTGAGGACCACTGGAGCTTTTCTTATTTGTATTTGAATCATTTGCATGTTTTATCATCTCCTAGTAGAATGTAGGTTCCCTGAGAGCAGGATCCGACTTACTTTTCTACCTGTATCCCCAGGGCCTAGCACAGTAATAGGCATCTAATAAAAATTTTAATTAATTAATTAATTCATGTGCAGAGGTTGCAAAACACTCTTCGGAATAAAAAAATACAAAGTTAAGGGAAGGGAAAAAAAAAAAAACAAACAAAGTATTTTCCTGGAAATGGATTATCTTTTATATTTGAGCACAAATGCTATAAACCTATTATGTTATTATATTAATTGAATGATGCTAGTAATATCTCCTAAAAACAAAAAAGTAAGCAAAATGGCTTGCAAAATAAATTTGTACAGATGAAATAGAGCAACTAGTATACAGTGTCACATAAATAATGCTTACTTAGTTGTTCCATTACTAAATGGAAACTCTAGTCTAGGAATAGGGCAGGAATATGTTTTCATGTGGAATAATCACAAAATGTGCTTCTAGATTAAAAAGTGGGAGGGTAACAATGACCAAACTGAAGAATTTGGTACAAATTTTAAAGATACAGTAAAAAGAATGATCCAGTGTTAAAGACAGAAAAGTAAAATGCCTGTTATCAATAACTGACACACATACATAAACACACAAATATATAACTATATATATGTATGGCATATATTTATAGCTATAGTATATTACAAGCCCATATTATGATATATATTATATGTCATATATATTGTGATAGCATATATTAGTCTACTGTTATATTTATATCATGTAAAATTAATTTTGAATCTTTATATTCTTCTTAGTTTTCTATATGTTTTCTCATCTTCCTCACTGCAGCTAACTTTCATTTAAGTGGCCTCCACAAGAATTACAAAGAAGAAATCTTTGAATATCACGTATCAGATGTCAAAGGATATGAGAAAATGACTTTGAGAGTAAATTTAAAGTATGAACAATGATTATGAAATTGAATCTAAAACAAATGGTATTTAAAGTTTTTTTTTTCCTTTAACTTGAAAAGTTTAAGTTTCTTCTTAGTATTTATTATGAGGCTATTGGTATTTACCCCAAAAATCAACATATTGTCAGTCTTTGGGACTCAAAAGAATAAAGTGCCTCTTCATTATGCCATTGCCAAAATTCCATCAAACTAATATACTGAATCTTTAAAATTAAATGGCATTTCACTACTTATGATATGTAACTATATGTTCATATATAAAAACAGTCTCACAGCATATACACTGCATATACATGTGTGGAAGTTCAATATTGTTTATCTATGTGTGCAATTTTACATAAAGAGATACACCAGCTCACATTCAAAGTCATTTATTAATATGTGCAATTTTACACAGAGAGATACATAGGCGCACACACAAAATATTGACTACTTTTCATTTCCTTGATTCTTATTAATAACAGTGACTCCTGTTACTAATCATATAGCCGAGAAGCAGTATTACATTATGTGGCCAAAAAAAGTTGGTTGAATTGTATTTTTTTTCTTGGCAACTTTGAAAAGGTATAAGAATTATCTAAAGGAAGATAACTGTTATTGAAAGGGAGACCCTAACTTATTCATAGATTGTGTTACAAAAATTCTTAAATTAGTTGATTGGTACTAAAAAGTCATTGAATCCACCAAAATGTTTGTTTCCTAGGCAGATACACAAAATTTTATCTACTTAGCCCACAATATCTAGAAGCATAGTATTTTAGCAATATTACTATAGATATAGGTAATCTACATAGATGGTGGATAGATGGATAGATAACCATAGGGAAGTAGATTGCTAGATAGGTAGGTAGTGCTTGCTAAAGACAATGAGTTTATGGGAAAATATAACGTTTCAAAATGATATTTTTATCTCATTTTGGAAAGAGTGGTAACCCTCTCAACGCCAAGCTCATGGTGGTGGCTCTGGAAAATCTAGCAGAGTAAGTGATACACAGACAAGAAGGTGAAAAGTTAGAGTGAAGATCTTGGAAAATTTGGTGTGAAGGACTAAATGGGGCTTGGTAACAGGATGAAAAAAAGCTTAAGTGATTCAAGAACAAGGAACTCAAAAGGATAATTCTCCATCCTGGAATACTTTTAAAAAACCTCTTTCTTTTCTTCCTAAGGGCACAAGGATTAATCTACCCATTTTTTTCTATTTCTAAGAGTTAAAAATTTTCTTTTTCATTCTCTTTCCCATTTACCTCCTCATATCTTTCTTCTTTTAAAAAATTAAGCTCATTAAACCTAAAGAAAAAAATGAACAAAGACTAATGATATGATTTTAGTACACAAAGGACTAAAATGGGATTCATCTCCATTTTAAAGGAAAAACAGATTAAGATTATCACTTTCATAGACACATCATCCCAGATGGTGAATTTAAGGTATAGACTATAATATGAAGAATAGAAGTTAAAATCAAAGAAGTGGATCTAAGGAAAAAGACTGATTGGAATTGGTTATATTTTAGCCCTTGCAAGCTTTCACACCAGGCATGTTACTCGAGTTCCTTGTCCAGGCCTCGGTCTGAAATCCTCTAACCCATCCTGGGCACTGTTGCCAAAGCAGTTTTTCTAAAGCATATTCCCTACCTTAAGAGGAGTTATTATTATTTTGGCAGATGTAAATATAGACATACACATATGTATGTGAAATACATCTTTAGTATTTGAGTGGAAATAATACTTGTGTATCATAACGAAAATAATACTAAGGATCTGTGTCTGTCTGTCTGTCTGTCTCTGTGTTTGTCTGCCTGTCTCTCTCTCTTTCTCCCTCTCTTTCCCTCACTCCTCTCTCCCTTCTCTTTCTGTGTCTCCCTCTAGCCCTGTCTCCCTTGCCCTCTCTCTCCTTCCCCCTCTCTTTACCTGACTCCCCTACATCTCTGGCATCACATCATCATTTCCACTTACTCACTTAATCACAAATTTTATCATTCCTTAAACAACTAGTGCTAAAACCAAATGTTGCTATTTATTAGAATCTCTGGTTAAGAAGCTTGGGAAGAAGTGTTAAAACTGTTCACCAAAAGTTTGTGTTTGCTTTCAAATTTTAATTATCCATATTACCTACTTTCTCTATAATCATAGCTACTATGATTATGATTATCACTTCCTGACAAAGCCTCAATTGTACCTCACTTTCTTCTGCTGAATGAGAGATTGAAGTAAGTGGGTTAAAACACCCTTTTCTGCTCAAAAGTTCTAGGATTTTACTATTTAAACATGATGCAAAATGATGATAACAAGTGTTCAGGTAAGAAAAGCATGTTAGGAAAATTAATTGTACAACACACAAGATTAATTTTAGGAGAACAGAATCTGGGAAATTTGTTTGGAGATTTAAAAAGTACCTCTGGGCAGAAGTTTTTCAAAACTAGAGCTTGATATAAAAATAAGACTATAAAGGAAGGAAGGCACATAAGAGAATTTTGAGGTAAGTGTTTTTGAAATTTAAAGCCCTTACTTTAAATAGATAGCTACAGTAAATCAAGATATTATAAATATATGTATCACTTAAATATATTATAGAAGTGTGTTTTGATTTTAAGCAAATTAGATTGCTTTCAGATAATGAAATCATCATTATATTGTTCTGCATAGCTATATCAAACTACAAGTTAAATATATTAATTTAAAACTCAACTATCTCAGATAATGTGTCTTAATATGAAGGCTTTTCCTTGAACAAATCTATATCAAAGCTGCCAGTTTAAGGGTAATCTTAATTTTAAGATATTTCTCCTGTTCACCAGCTTATTAAAACTTATGAAAGTAATATGCATATGGCTGAATCCAGTATAGTTCATATTTAAATATTCCAGGAATCCTGATCAGACCTTTATGATATAGCCTAGGCCAATGAGACTGTCTTTTGAAAAAAAGCAAGGCATAATGCTGAATTTTGGAAGGATATTTCATTCCAGTGATAAGTATCTAGAATCCACATTTATCATTGGTGGCTCTTTTCTATTTCAGCATCCTCGGAAAACACATATTCTAGGATTAATATTCTACATGAAAATATGTGTTATTAAACTAAGTAGAAATAAAATGACATCTTAAGTTTTCTTCAGTATTAAAACAAGATTTTGGGGACAGGAAGAAAAAATAGAAGAAAGTTCTTTTCTAAATAAAGTTGAGGGAAGGACACTTTCAAACACCAAGTATTTCAGTTAGGCTATTTTTAAATGACAAAGGGCACACTATGTTACAACTGTGACAGAAAGATAACTAAGGGTCGATTTAACTATTCATGTTCTTATCTAAAAACTATATCTAAATCTAACAGTATACTTAAAAGGCTAGTTTGGTATCAATCTTTCTAATACTTAGATTTAAGGTTTTCTCTTCTTTATAAATGTCTGCATAGAAAAGGTCAGTCTTCAAAATCTATAGTTTACTCTGCATGGTATTTTGCTGTCTCTAACATTGTGAAGAATACTAAATTGAAGTATGATGCTGTTTGATTGGATGAATGAAAGGGGTGGAAATGCTAATCTTCTTTACACAAAACATTTTGAAAAGTCATCTCTTCTGTTTGGATTTTTCCTTGTTAGACAAGAGCTTCATCATACAAGATAGTCATAATACTAATAATTATAATTTAATAGTTTAAGTCATTACATAAAATCACTGTTCTAAGAATAAAAAGATAACTAAGATATGTTAATTTAATACAATAGGTGCCAAGGGAGAAAACAAATAAAAGAAGAAGGCAACAGATATGTCAACAAATAACAATGATGAAGAAGAGGTGGTGATATGAAAGAAAGATCAGAAAAAGTGTTAAGAACAAATTGAGCAAGAAGAAATCATTTTTGCTTAAAGAAAATGGAAGGAGGAAGGTTAAGGAAGTTATTATCATAAATGAGATCATATTTAAATTATGCTTTGGATGAGAGAAGAATTTAAATAGGGGATGAGAGAATCCATACAAATAATAGAACAATTCTGTGAGTAAAGTCATAAAAATGAGAGAAAGCAAAATAAGGAGAGAGAGAAAATAAGTAATCCAGTTATACAACAATGAGCACACAGAGAGGAGTAGTGTGGAGTACATCTCAAAGTATAGGATAAAATTTTATTATGAAGAGTCTTCCATGTTAGAATTAAGAATTTGTTCTTTATTTAGTAGGGAATGTAACAATTTGGAGCCATTGATAACTTTTTGAATAAAATAATAGAATAGTATATTAGCACAACAGAAAAAATTCTTCCCCAAATAATATATAAGGGACTATTGGAGGGTTTAAAAAAATACATAACAAGTAAAACATATTGAAAAATGAAAGGTTTTTTTGGTTTTGTTTTTTAAAGAGGAAAGTTAGAAAGGAAAAAGTTTGGTGACTGGCTACAGTAGAAAAGAAATGGAGACAATGGGTGAGAAATAATTGTTACTAAAGTACAATCATTTGAGTTTTAAAGCTAAATTTCTTTTTTTTAATTTTTACTTATTCTTATTATTAAAGCTTTTTTGTTTTCAAAGTCTATGCATAGATAATTTTCAACCTTCATCCTTACAAAACCTTGTGTTACAAAATTTTCCCTCCCCACCTCTTCTCCTAGATGGCAAATAATCCAATATATGTTAAACATATGCAATTCTTCTATACATATTTCCACAATTTTCAAGCTGCACAAGAAAAATCAGATCAAAAAAGGAAAAAAAAAAGAAAAACAAAACAAAACACAAGCAAAGAACAACAAAAAGAGTGAAAATACTATGTTGTGATCCACACTCAATCCCCACAGTCCTCTCTCTGGAATTGGCCTAAATCATCTCATTGTTAAAAAGGACTGAACCCATCAGAACTAATCATAGTATAATCTTGTTGTTGCAGTGTACAATGATTTCTTAAAATTACTCACTTCATTTAGCATCTTATGTTCACATAAGCTTCTTCAGATCTCTCTGAAATTATTCTGCTGATTGGTTCTTATGGAACAATAACATCCCATAACATTCATATATAAAGTTAGATTTCTGAAAGGGTGATGATATATATCAGAAACTCTGGCCCTATAGTCAAGGGTTTTGTTGTTGTTGTTGCTGTTGTTATTGTTTGTTTGTTTGTTTTTGTTATAGGAACTCTTGAGCCCCTGATAGTCTCTCCTGAAATACATGAGGTATTTGTGGATAACAAAATTCTGAAGTGCTTAAAGAAAAGAATGGAAGGATAACTTTAGAAGAGAAAATGGTAAGATTTACCCAAGAAACAGAATCCTTGAAAACTAGAACAGATCAAAGACACCTTGAGAAAGCAAGAATTGTTAGAACAAAATAAATAGAAGAAAATTTAAGATATCTGATGTAAAAAAAAATTGCCCAGAAGATAGATCAAATGGAAATAATTTAAGAATTACATGGCTCTCTGAAAACTAAATTTTATTATTTCCAAAAACGCTAGTTTCTATATTTCAAGAAATCATAAATGAAAATAGTCCAGACTTTTTGGAATCAAAGGACAAAATAAAAACAAAAAATATCCACTAATTATCTCCTGAAAGGAACTGCAAAAGGAAAAGTTACAGCCAAAATCTAGAGCTCCAAGTAAAAAGGAAAATAAAACAAAATCACAAACCTTTAGAAAGAAGTTTGTGTACCAAGGAATTACAGTCAGAATCATACCAGAATTAACGGCTTCTACCAAAAATGGAAGATCTTGGAATATGATACTCTAAAAGGCAAAAGAGATAGACTTAATCAGAAATAACTTAACCTGCCAAGTTCAGTACAAATTTATTGGGTGGCAGGAAGTTAAACTTTAGTGGCATCAAAGACTTTCAAGAATTTCATATTTAATGACCCAGAGCTGAGTTGAAACTTTAAAATACAAACATAAAAATTAACAAAGATTTAGAAAAATTAATTTATTTGAGCAACTGGAAGTAAGTATATGATAATCTAATGCTAACACTGTAATGAGGAGAGAAGAAACACCTGCCCTTTAAGAATCTTTATGTCTTCAAAGGGTAATGAAGGAAGTGAGTAAGAGAAAAAGAGGTCCTGGAATGGGGGGGAATGTAGAATGGTGATATTCAGAGGATTTAAAAGGCAAGAGAGAAGATGGGGAAGGAGAACAAAAAGAGAAACACACTAATTGCAAAAGGAAGAAGAAAAGAATGAAATTGGTCATTTTTAATAATTGGGATGTGTGAGAAGTTATAGAAGAAGATTAGGCAACACAAAGTATCTTACTCTTATCTAAAACAAAGGAGATTTGAATACACACACAGTGTAGTATAAAAATACATTAAACTGAAAAGCTAATGAGCAAGGGATTGTAGGAAGGACAATGTTGGGGAAGGGAATAGTCTCAAACAAAACAAAACTTTATGATCCTTAAGAGGAATTTTAAAAAGAGGGGTAGAACTAGAAAATAAAGCTATACGAGATTGCCTCTTAGATAAATGGGGAATGGATGAACAAATTGTGATATAGGACTTCAATTAAATGTTATTTTATTATAATGACAAAACATATGATTTTAGAGAATACTAAGCACTATGAATGACACAGAGTATAAATAAAATCCAGAAAATAATTTTCTTATTGAACCAAATTGCAAAGAAAATCATCTATGGCATGAACCCACACAACACCGCATACAAAAATAAGATCAAAATGGGTTCATGATTTAGGCATAAAGAACAAGATCATAAATAAATTAGAGGAACATAGGTTAGTTTATCTCTCAGATTTGTGGAGGAGGAAGGGATCTGTGACCAAAGAAGAACTAGAGATCATTATTGATCACAAAATAGAAAAAGTTGATTACATCAAATTTAAAAGCCTTTGTACAAACAAAACTAATGCAAACAAAATTAGAAAGGCAACGACAAACTGGGAAAACATTTTTTACAGTTAAAGGTTCTGATAAAGGTCTCATTTCCAAAATATATAAAGAATTGACTCTAATTTATAAGAAACCAAGCCATTCTCCAATTGATAAATGATCAAAGGATATGAACAGACAATTTTCAGATGATGAAATTGAAACTATTCTCACTCATATGAAAGTGTTCCAAATCACTATTGATCAGAAAAATGCAAATTAAGACAACTCTGAGATACCACTACATACCTGTCAGATTGGCTAAGATGACAGGAAAAAATAATGATGAACGTTGGAGGGGATGCAGGAAAACTGGGACACTGATGCATTGTTGGTGGAGTTGTGAATGAATCTAATCATTCTGGAGAGCAATCTGGAATTATGTCCAAAAAGTTATCAAACTATGTATACCCTTTGATCCAGCAGTGGCTTATATCCCAAAGAAATACTAAAGAAGGGAAAGGGACCTGTATGTGCCAAAATGTTTGTGGCAGCCCTGTTGTAGTGGCTAGAAACTGGAAAATGAATGAATGCCCATCAATTGGAGACTGGTTGGGTAAATTGTGTACATGAATGTTATGGAATATTATTGTTCTGTAAGAAATGACCAGCAGGATAACTACAGAGAGGACTACAGAGAGGCTTAAAGAGACTTACATGAACTGATGCTAAGTGAAATGAGCAGAACCAGAAGATCATTATACATTTCAACAACGATATTGTATGAGGGTGTATTCTGATGGAAGTGGATATCTTCAACAAAAAGAAGATCTAACTCAGTTCCAATTGATCAATGATGGACAGAAGCAGCTACACTCAGAAAAGGAACACTGGGAAATGAGTGTAAACTGTTTGCATTTTTGTTTTTCTTCCCAGGTTATTTTTACCATCTGAATCCAATTCTCCCTGTGCAACAAGAGAACTGTTTAGTTCTGCACACATATATTGTATCTAGGTTATACTATAACATATTTAACATGTATAAGACTGCTTGCCCTCTAGGAGAGGGGATAGAGAAAGGGAAGAGAAAAGTCAGAACAGAAGTGAGTGGAAGGGATAATGTTCTAAAAAATTACCCCGGCATATGTTCTGTCAATATAAAGTTATAATAAAAAAAAAAAGAAAATCATCTATGAAAGACTTTAGAAACTCTGATCACCTAAATGACCAAAGCACCTATGATGAAACATGTTATTTTCTGAGAGATACCAGGTATAGAGACATACATTTTTGGATATGACCTATGAGTGGATTTATTTTTGCTTTCATACTATTTTGTTTTCTTTCTCTTGAATTTTTAATTGAAGGAGGAAGTGAAGGAGGAGTTTTCAGCAATAATACTATTTCCCTCTCCCCACCATCCCATCAAAGTCAACTGCTGGAAAAAAATTAAGCAAGCAGAAATAGAAAGAATTTTAGAAAAAAAGGATGATAAGAATAAAAGTT
The DNA here is from genome assembly GCF_016432865.1 of Antechinus flavipes. Classification (NCBI taxonomy): domain Eukaryota; kingdom Metazoa; phylum Chordata; class Mammalia; order Dasyuromorphia; family Dasyuridae; genus Antechinus; species Antechinus flavipes. The sequence continues at coordinate 351,840,894 of NC_067398.1, read as the reverse complement.
TTGAAAGTAATGTGCAGACTTTATTATACAATTTAAAAAAATAAAAGCAAATGCTGTGAACTGGTCTCATATAAATTTTTTTTGTGTTCTACTGTGTGCAGAGATTTTTAAATTAATATTTAAGAATTAAAAACAAAAATTTTAAAGTGAAAATTAATGCTGTGAAATTACAAAGGGGAATTAGAAAACCACAAGTCACTGCCAGACCCAAAATCTCTTCTAGTGATAGAGAATCTATCAGTATGAATCATTATATGTAATGTCAGATTATTTTTTATTATATTAACAGTGCTTCATATATTTGTTTTCTATTCGTTTTCTTTTTTCTTAAAAAGGGGAGGTACAAAAAGAGAAAATCTTGGCTACTTAAAAAATAAAATATATAACTAAAAATCTAATAAAAGAAATTCAGGACTAGGAAAAATAGGGAGAGATTGGAGGACAGATATTAAATTGAGTATCATCCCCATAGCATTGATAAGTAGAAGTATGAATGGGATGAAAAGGCTAAGGAGCATAATGTAGAGAGAGGGCCAAGGATAAAACATTAGAGTAGGGACATCCACCTGGAGTAGCAATTATGACACTTAAGCTATGTATATATAGCATGGCAAACTTTACAGTTTTTTTTTTTTTACATATTATAAACAAACTATCCTAATCTTAATTACAACTCTAATTAATGAAGTAAGAAAGGAAAGAAAAATAAAATAAATTTGGTAATCTATATCTCCATTTTTTTTTACGACTACAATCCACATTCTTAAATTTATGTATAACTGCTTTTCTATATAATTAAAGCATACTGGTTAATTTGTGTGAAGTCTTGTAAGAAAGAGGGATCTGGATTGCTAATATTTTTATTATTATTTCTCAGAAGAAATCTGTTCTTCATGTATATAACACAGTGTATCTAATTAGCCAATAAAAATAATACACTGATGAATAAGGAATGATGACAAACTTAGAAAAGAAGTAGAGAATCAACAAGACAGATTCAAGCCTTTCTCTTTTATTTTTTTACAGGGAAATATTGCCCTGAAGACATTATAGTCTCTGTAGTTCTAGGAATAATGCTCATACTTTCTTAGAGGCCTGATATGTCTCCTTCTGCACCTGTCTATAGTGGCAGCTGGTAAGGCAGTAGCCAGGGCACTGAAAAACTTCAGTTCTAATCTGGTCTCAGATAATTACTAGTTGTGTAACCCTGAGGAAGTCATTTAAACTCTATTTGCCTTAGTTATTCCCAGGTGTAAATCAAGGATTTTATATACATAATGTATATCTGTAGCACTTACTTCCCAAGGTTGTTGTGAGAATCCCATATACTTTTTTAAAAGGAATTTAGCAACGTGCCCAGTACAAAGTAGAGGATATATAAATAATATATAATGTTATACAAATTCGTATTCATTTTCTTTAAATGAATTTATAAAAGCATTTTCCTTTCCTTTAAAACGGTCAATTAGTTTATATTTCAAAGGACAGTAATAAAAAGATTCAAATAAAAAAAAGTTCAAGTGAGTAGGACAGTGGGGTGGTTAGGTATTCCACTAAGATTGGAACAAAAGGAACTGTTTTCCATCTTTTTCTTTTTCTTCAAGTTGTTCCCACACTCCTAATTTTTCTTCCTTTATCTATAAATGTTTCTTTTTCTATCTTTCTCATTTTTCTTTTCTGGATTTCTCATTCTTTCCTCTGTCATTTTCTTTCTTTCTTCATTTCTAAACCCAAACTTCAGTGGACTTAATGTTAAATTTAGATATGTTTAAAAATTTAAGCAGTATTTATTGAAGAGTTTTATGTCGTCTAGTTTAAATTTTAAAATTAATATAAACAAGTGATTATATTTCTCTAACAATATTCATTCTGATGAAAAAAATAAAAAAGATCAAATTTAATTTATGGCACTGTATGCTTTTTCATTAATTTAATTCTTAACTGACTTCCCCACTCCACACCCTATTCAGGCATTGTTGCCCACAATAGAAAAATTTCTCATCTGAGACCTCAAAATACCACAGTCAGAACTGAAGCTAACACCTAGTAGCTTCTGAGTTTGTTAAGAACTCCATTATCATTCATAATACATATAATAGTAATGATAATAATAAACCTTATTCACTGACCCACTGGTCAGAAACTTATATAAACATAGGTAAGTTTTCTTCTGATTTACAAGCAGCTGGGAGAAATCAACTCATTCTCTCCCAGAAAGCAAATGCCCAATGAAGGCTTTCCTCTCCTATAAGACTTCCAAAGGTGTCTCATGGCACCCCACAGAGCAGGAAGAAGAGAATCTGGATGATGATTATTATTATTGGTGATTATTATAATTAGCATATCATTTGTCTTTATAGAACACCTTCTTTTAGATTATTATCAAAGTCAGAGACTTGGATAGTCCCAGTCTCATAAGCATATATACCAGGACTTTCAGAGATTTTTAACATTTACAATACGAATATTGTGTAATGGTTCACGACATTCTTTGCAATAATTTTTACCATTCAATAATAAAAGCATTCATTATATCAGCAATAGCCCAGTTCTCTCTTTAAGGCTCCATGGGTGTCCAAAGAAAAGCATCCTACAAAACTATAGAACAGAGAAAATTTTCCCTCTAGAATGAACACAAACAACCAATTTATTCTGGTGTTTAAATTGTACTTACATTCGCATAGCGCTAAAATGAATGTATGAGTTGCCTGCTCATATCTAGAAGCTGCTCTGTTTTCTGTCTGCCCTGTGGGGTAAAAATGGGCTGAACTTTAATTCAGAATTATACTGTAAGATTGAGCCCAGACTTATGTAATTCCTAGTTACAGGATCATAGAACTAGATCTGGAAGGGACCTTCAAGATCATCAAATTCAACCACCTCATTTTATAGGTGACAAAACTGGGACCTGAAGATGTTACATGCCTCACCCAAAGTCACACATGAAGAAAGTAGCAGTGTCCTCAGACACTAGACATACTGTTTTTTATACTATACTACAATGACTCATCTAGTTCATGGGGCAAGATGGCAGGAAGGTGGCAGGATCCAATGCCTGGACAAAAGATTCTCCTTTGCAGGAATAACCCAGGATTGTATTCAATAGGACTGTAAATTCAAAGAGTGAGAAGGAATCTTCGAATTCACGGAGACTTCATTTTATAGTTAAGACAACTGAGGCCAAGAGAGGTTAAATGATTTATCCAGCCTCACACAGGAAGGATTCAAACAGATCTTCCCCACTCTCAAGGCCAGTATTCTAGCTACTATAACTTACTGTGTTGTGATCCAAAATCTTAGGAGCCAAATAAGTTTAAAAATTAGAAGTATAAATATCAATGAACTCTACAGTTAACATCATCATAAGCCTAAGTTAAATATTTAATTCAAAGTTTCAAAATCCTGAAACCACTCAAATTATATTTCTTCCATGAAATTACTTGATGAAAGTTTAAAAAGATTATCTAAAAACCTTAAGAATCATGACAAAGATTGGGAGATAAATATGAAATTCACTGAGGAAGTGTCAATGATACCAAACTCCAAATAACAAGAGTCTGAATTGAAAATATAACAGTGCTTCTTACACTCATTTCATCCCTAATGTTGCCCTGGGAAAATAAAATTCACATAATGAATGTAAGGGTCAAATTTCCATAAAAGAGCTAACTTGGTAGATATGAATCAGATTTAGTAATTCTGGAACCAGATTGTCCAAATCCTGGTGAAGCCCGAGGTGTGGGCTTATCATTTGATGCAATCCTTCCAGTTTTCTGAGATGGCAGCAGATGAGTGTTCTTCAGCATATCAGAGGAATGCTTCAACAAATATACAGGATGAAAGTCACATCATGGCAGTCATAGGATTTGAAAAGAGTTTTTTGGCCAGCTAGAAAGGTAAAAGATGCCATTGATAATTCTTGTCCCTTAAGAGAAACAATGAAAAAACTTTTTTTTTGGTTTGGGTTTATTTTCCAATATCACCAGCGGCCTTTCAAGGAAGTGTTATGCTAAAGAGACACAAGATGCTAATTCACAAATTTGATGGTTTCTTACTGCCAATATAGAAACTTCCTAATGGTTAGAATTCTTTGTGCTGGACAATTCAGTACAAATTCACCAAGGTAATTCCCCAAACAAGCAAGAGGCTGAATTAGTTTCTCTTTACAGTCCCTGAGATAAAGGTCTGTATTATGTCTATCTTAAGTTTTCCTAATGCTTCAGCACAGTGCTTTGCATATAATAAATATTTAATAACAGTTTGTTAAATTTTATTGCATTACTGTAACTTGAATCAAATTCTAGTACTGTTCTTTTCCTGACAGTTTGCAATGGGAAACCTTGTGTTAGTGTATTTTAGAGTTTCAGATTTAATGACTAAGAAAGCTCCTAATCCATGAAAAGAATATGTCCTAAATAACTCTTTATTTTTCACTTATCCATTTATTATTCCAAATAGCAGACTGTAGAAAGGTCTGAATGCTAGGATAAAGAGTTTTAGTATTCCGTAATAATGGGGAGTCAATGAAATTTTCTGAGAAGAGGAATGACATGCTCATAGCAACAAGTTAGGAAAATTACTCAATCAGTAATGTGCAAGATGGGTTATAAAGAGGAAAGAAAGGACTCAAGAAGACCAAGTAGAATCTACAACAATAACCAATTAATTTCCCAGTGTTTATTAGTTATCTGTTATATACCAGACACTATTCTAAGCACTGATGATATAAAGACAAAAGTGAAACAGTATTTGGCCTGAAGGAGTGTACTTTCTGTGAGAGACAGTATGTATATATTATATCTAAATATATAACATACAATGTGAATATAAAATAGTTTTTGAAGGGAGGGCACCAGTTGGCACTATAATAGGCTGTTTGAGAAGAGATGACTGCTTTAATTGCAATCAGTGGTATTGCTGAAAATAGGAGAAGAGATAGAAGAGATCTTGGAGAGGCAGAATCAACAAGGTTTGACGACTGGCTAGATCATGGGGAAAAACAAGGAAAGAGTCAATGCAGACTTCAAGATTCTATACCTAGAAAGAATTTTAGTGCTATCAAAAAAATCCCAGCAAAGTTAAATGTAAAGGACAAAGTTAAGTTTGAGGGAAGAAGATGATGTGTTCAATCTTTGGATATATCTATTACGAGGTACTGTTAGGACATCCAAATGAAACTATCTAGTAAGAGGATGAAAATATGGGACTGTAGCTCTGAAGAAATTTTGGGAAGTTAGTAAATTCAAGGAACTCAAGATGTTAGGGCCATGAGAATGTAGTATCATAAAAATCAAAGGAAGATAAGAGTATCAAGAAGAACAAATCCACAATGCCAAATGCTACATAACATAGTTACTTAGTCACGACTCTCATAATTTCTTAGTGCCACCACAAAAAAAAAAAAAAAATATCATGGTTAGAATTCTTTGTGCATTTCAGCATAAGTTTGTCTAGGTGATACCCACAAACAAGTAAGAAGCTTATTAAGTGTTACATAGGGTTCAAAGAAGATAAGAATATATTTAGGTTAAAAGAGATAATTAAAAGTTTTGTAAATAATTGAGTACTCATCTATTTGTTTTCTGCCGAAACAGTACTCTACCAGAATCCCCACTGAATAGTACTATGGCTACTAAGAGTCTCCTTTTTAGTGAGCACCCCAGGTTTCCTCAGTCACATTTTTCAAGCCATAGTTACAATGTTTAGATTAGCTAGATAACTGTAATTATCTTTATGTCAGTACCTCTATGAAATATGCTGTAGTATATACTGTTCGACTTGAAATCAAAATAACATAGATTCAAACCTTGTCTCTGATACTTAGTAGTTATGACCATGGGAAAATCCCTTGGTCTATCAGCCTCGATATCCTCACTTGTAAAATAAAGATGGACTAGCTATATCTCACAAGAATGTTGTGAAATTCAAATGAGAATGAATGTACAGCAATACTTTGCAAACTTGAAAGCCACAGGCTGAGAGGGAGAGGTTGAAGAATGAAGGTATTTACTGATGGAACAAAGTCATGAAAAGAAGAGCTGAAATGGGATTGTAGAGAATAGAGATGGCTGAGATATCCCCCCAAATAAGGAAAGCTACCTATTCCCCTGACACAGAGCAAATGAGTCGCAGAGTCTGAGTTGACAATGCTCTCTATTCAACACAGATTCAATGAGTATGTATAACAGTATGAAAGGCTGAGGGAAATTACAGATGAAAAACAACACAATCTCTTCTAATCTCTTTAATAAATTGAGAGAAATCATCTACTAATTTTGAAGGGAGAGAAAATGGAATTGGCAATGAAAGAAGAATTTATATCATATTATAAGTTAAGATTACTTACATTAGGGAGAGAACATGGATCCACAATGTATGGCCAAAGGACTGGATTCAGCCTACTATCTGTTTTTGTATGGACCTAAAGCTAAGAATTGTTTCTACATTTTAAAAATATGTTTAAATAAAGTTCTTTAGAGTAGACCTAGTAAGCATGGTTTTATTCTTTCTTCTACAAGGTTTGGTTATTTGAGAGCAGATAGGTGGGGGCAGCTGGTCTCAGACACTTAACATTTCCTAGCTGTGTGTCTCTGGGCAAGTCATTTAACCCCAATTACCTCAGGAAAAAAAAAAGAAAAAAGAGAATAGATAGGTGATAGGAGTTATACAGGGTTGAATTTAGGAAGGCTGAAATGCCAAAACTAAACAAAAACATCCTTTTTTACTGAGGGATACAGTTTACAAAGTTCACAAAACTCCATCAATGTTGGAGTAATAATACAAAAGTATTATTATATTTAAAGTATAAATTTATATATTTAAACATATGGTATAAGTAAATATTATTACACTTAAAATATTAGTATCTTATAATTACCTACTCCTTATTATATAGTGTAGGTATTATCATACCAATTCTACAGATAATGAAATTCAAAAAAAATTGTGTGACTAACCCAAAATCACACAACTGGTAAGAATCAGAGCCAGGATTTGAAGTCAAGTCTTTGGACTCTAGGAGCACTGCTCTTTACATTAAACCACATTGCCCCCTGGGCACAAGCATTTTAAGAGTTTTTTTTTTTTTTTTTTAAAGACACCACTAAAGTAGCTGACCATAGCATGAACCATGGACATATAAAGAAATTACAAAACATAGTCAAAGGCTGGGATAATAGAAAAGAATTATCTTTCACTTAAAAAGTATAGACATGCCCTGCTACAGATTGACTAATCCTGAAATAATCAAGCTTTCAGTGATAGAGGTCAATTTCAAAGAGAACATCAAAAGGCTACTTACTGATGAATAAATCTGTACCAACTTAAAAATAACCTTGTTAAGATTTTGCTGAATCTCAAATCTTTGACTCGAGGATATGGGGGAGGGAACAATGTGGTTAGCATATAACCATATGACTTTGGCAATGAATGGAGAAGGTTAAAGAAAAAAATTAACATTACAACCACTTCTAATTTATATCACCATCCCAACTACTTTTTAAAGATGTTTTTACATGGTACATAAATTATGTATATATATGCGTCTATTTTATGTATATTTATATATAAATATAAGCATATTTGTGTGTATGTATAAAATAATCTGTTCATATATAATTATAGGCTATTTTTCTGGCATATCCAGATCTTATATTTCATTGGTGTAAGAAATTCTTTAGAAGGAATCTATACTAGATGGACTTAGAGAGTAAAAAGTAATTTACCAAAAGTCACACAGCTATTATATAAGACATTGGATTTGATCCCAGATAGTCCTAATTCTCAGGCCAATTGTCCATTCATCATATATGTTTTGGACTAACTGGATGCTAAGGCCAATCCCAACTCTCAAATTCTATCTATCTTTAGGAAATATTTGTATTTGTTTGTTTACATCAAAAAGAGTAAATTAATCTCAAATTCTTTAGGGATTTAGCTGTAGAACAAGTTTCTTCTCCTTACTTTTAGGCTGCTAATACTTATAAATTATTATTGTGGGGAGCCAAATATGATGATAACTAAGAGGCTTTTCACATGGTGTTTGATTCTCTAAAACTTACTAAATGATTAAGAGGGAAATGCATTATAAGAAATTTCAATGACTTAGAGTTGCATGAATATTATTTTATTCAAGCTACTAAAAAGTGTGTTAGAGACATCACCCTGTCACTCAGTGGAAATTTATTATACGGATAAGGATTCACAAAAATTATGCTTAGTCCTAGTCCATAAAATTTAAGAATAATTTTAAGAATAATTTTGAGTGGCGAATTGTTCATAATTGTATATTGTTCTCTTATCAGAAATTTTTAAAAAAATATTCCCAATAATAAAACATTGAGAAAAAAGTTTTTAAACTTTAAAATTTAAATAATTTATAAATCACCAATTTGCTCCTGAATACATTTACTAATTTTATTCCACACACATATACACATAAAACAAAAGCAACAAAATTTAAAATGCTGGTCAAAAAGTCAATTTCATTACTGAAGAGTTTTTGTCCCAGGGCTAAAATAAAGAATTTCGGTTTCATCTCTTCCCTTAGTTTAAATTCTTTTCAAAGTAGTACATTCAACTTTGAGATAATTCTAATTGTTACACCAAAACTTAATTTGCATCTTTGCACGTTCCAATCATTGCGCTGTGGGACCCAAAGAGTATTAAGTCTATTTATTTTGCCACTTCATAGTCTAGTCATTAAAACATTTGTAGACTGCAATCCCATCTACTTCTTCTTCCTCTCCTCTTCCCATCCAGTCTTCTGCTAAACATAAAGTTTCTTTTAACTTTGTTTTAACCTTTGCAATGATATGAACTCAATGTTCTTCAACCTTTTGGTTGCCGTCCTCAGGACACTCTCCAACTTATCAATGACCTTAAATTTTAATATGCCTCACCCCAAAATTCTCTGCTTCCAAAATTCTATCTTAACTACTTCCAACATTTTGTCTAATCAAAACCACTTATGAAAGCTTATCAAAAAGTTAGGGCGAATTTAAAACTAACAGATTCTTTCTACAATTGTAAAGTATGCTATGCATGACATTCCCAATAACTCCAGAAGAACTCTAGAATTCAAATTTCTCAAAATTTCTAAGAATAAGAAATAGGTATTTCTACTTTATATTTTCATTGTGTCATTTCAGCTTTATTACAATATAAAGTTAGTTATTTTAAATTGCTTTCTTTCAATGTAGTCTCAAATAGGGAAAAATATGGAAGGCATTTTCATTTTTACAAAATTGGTAATTAATATGATTTATGTTCATTGCAAACCACTACTGGCTAGAAAGCAATTCCCCATATAAAGCCCATTAGAATATCCATATTAAAAGTAGAGTGGGGAAATATATTTCATTATATATAGCTTTTCCTCAGTTTCCAAGGCTATATTACCTTGCTTTACTTTCTGCTGAGTCAAAATTCTTCAGGAACACCGAGAGTAAAATTATGACTGACATTAAAATAGACATTAACAACTCTGAACTGGCCAAAAAAATTAAGATTAAGAGAAATTTTTACAATGAGGCACTTCTTAATGGAAACAGATGGCAAAAGTTCAGTACTGGGTGCATGGAGAGAAGAATACATAACTACTAGTATACAATAGTGGTAAATTTGGCAACTTTTAAATAGCTCTGAACATTTAAAATTCCTAAACATTGAACTTTCTACAGATTTTACCGAACATATTCCTGTGACATGCTCATTTAGAGACACATTCTCTAAGACCAAGACTTCCAAAAGAACAAATCCACAGGGTGTCAGGTTGCCAAGCTCCCAGGGGAAGAAGCTTGCTGATCCTGACATATTACGTTAATTTACAAGGAACAAAAGGTTCAAACATGTCTATTCCAAGAACAGCAAACTATAGGCAGCAAAAAAAAAAGATTGAAAAGTACAAAATAGTCTAATAAGGATAAGAGAAAACTTTCAAAAATACATCATTTAAAAAAATCTAAAATATATAAATACTTAGCAAAAACTGACTGTGTATATGTGTGTATAAATATGCACTATGGAAAAGGCAAGAGAAAAAGGGGCAGATTAAGACAAATGATGAGAAATGATAAAGGCTCTTGTAATATAAAACTATATATACATACTTGCTATGTGTACTTTAGGCTTCTTTTCACACTGTTTTTAGAAAGAATGGGGGTTGGGAATCTAAAGCAGATGAAAGAGTTATTTATGAACAGACGGGACACAAGTATAGGGAGGTAAGAACACCATGGAAGAGTGTCTGGACTTGTGGATAAAGGAAGACACAGACATATGGGGAAATCTATATAGAAGAAACATAGAGAAGGAAGAAGTGGCTAAAACAGGCAGATGGTTAGACTGAAAAGGAATAATATTATGCGGGGGCTCTAAAGGATGGGAAAAAATAGCCAGAGAAAGAAAGGAAAAGAAAGTGTCTACTTAGAAAGTTGCTTTTAAAATTGTGATTTAAAATGTTAGATATACATATAAAATGGATACTTAACATAAATGTTAACCAAAAAAGTAAGTATAATAAATGAATGAAAATTGTTTTTTTAAAAGTTAACTAACCATATGAGAAAAAGAATACATAACAACAAAAATTAAAAGATAAAAACAATAATTGACTGAAAGAAGAGAAAAGCATCTTGAAACACATATGTCTGAAAATTATCAGAGAAGGGAAAAAAACAATGCTTTCTTGTCATGAAACTGTACTGATAATGAATTAAAGAGAGGTAAAAAATTAACTATTGTATGATACATAAGGACTTTTAAAAATATATAGATAGATAGATTGGATTTGGTATATGTTATTTGTATATTAAAAATATACACCTAAATTTGTGTGTATGTCTACATAACACACATATTTTATATGGATGTATATCTATAAACAAATGCAGAATGCAGTTGCCATTATTAATGTTATATGTAACATATTATGACTAACATTCACCATCTAGTTAATAACCACGAATAGTTAGTAAAGACATTTAACAGGATTATGAAACTCTAAAGTCTTGCAGTTTCATATTAAAGTTCTGGTCAGACTGACAGCACATGGATAATCTTGAATCAAAGGATCTGGCTCCTAATTTAGCCTTTTACCTAGCTGCTGTCTGTGTGGATTTTACCAACTAGCTGAGTTTTTCTAGGCTTCAATTTCCTTTTATAAAAAATAAGTTTAAGTCAAAGGTCCTTTACAGCTTTAAATCTATAAAATTATGCTTTAGTAAAGTATAATAAATAATAAAGTGTAATAAAAACTGACCAAAAGAGATTAAATAATTCTCCCATGGTCACAAGAGTAGTAAGTAGCATCATGAACCCAGGTCCTCTGACATGAAATTCAAAGATCTTTCCCTTAATATACTGGTTCATCGTGCCTGTTCTGACCTTTCCTATCTTAATCTTATAGTCCAAATAGCTTCACAAGCAGAAGCATCATATCATAGAAAACTAAAAACACATGCTTCATTTTGTCACAAAGTTTATTTATGTAATGACTGAGCTAAGTTTTAAGATTAATACAGGCTTGAAGTAGTATAAGAGGACAATATCCCCTGAAGCTATTGGTAGAAAAAGGTTTTTAATGTTTGTTTTTCTCATATCTTTGAAGGAAACTATCTACAGACGTGGGATGATAGTCAATAATCTTGAACAATGGAAGAACATAGTCAGTAGCAGCTTAAGCTGACTGCCGCAACCCATTCAGAGTATGCTGGAATTTTGAGTGGAAGATGCTGCCTCTCTGGTTATCTGATCCTGAAAGAGGGAAATAGAACATATAGACTGCATTTGAATCAGGAGAGTCAGAAGAGACATGAATTTGAATCCAAGTTCTGACACTTAACTAGTTTCTCATTTGTAAATAGTGGTTGTAATAGTGATATTATTTGCAAAGTCAATTTCATAGGGTTGGAGTGGGGGGTGGGGATGAGAGATTTTCCAAACCTTAAAGTGTTCTATAAATATCATAATTGTTCTATGGATAGAAGACAACAAAAAAATACATTTTTAAGATAATATACTGTGTTTGCATTTACTCTTTTATCCTTAAAGCTAATGTTATAGAGTCTTAACCAGAGTTGGTATGTTAAGACTGTGGACAGTATTCAAATATATAACTCAGTAGGATGAGAATAAAAGTGTACATAAGCACAATGTGCTGTCAATATAGTGGTAAGAAAGAAGTATAGCAAAGCACGGGTGCACGCAGACACGGACAACTCACAGGTAGGACTACCATGTGATAAGAGCTGGGGTGAGGCCAGCTGATGGAATTGGTATTTTCATTCAAGGCTTCTGTAGCCACATTACTTAAAAGAAGCAGACAGAATGAATGTTGTTGGTGTTCTTTGGTCCATTAGATCCTGTGGGTTTGTAGAAAGCCAGCCTGTGAAGCCAAAATAAAGAGGCACGAGGTGAAGCCTTTTAGAAAGGGTTGAGCAGCAGTAATATTACTTTAGCCCTTTGGAAAGGGTTGAGCAGCATTTTATTACACAGATATATTCTGTGTATGTGTACAATGTGTGCATGCATTCATGTGCCCTATTAATTGCTCCCATTTTGGAAAGAGCATCAGGGGAATCACAGTATAAATCCTAAAGAGGTTATAACTAAAATCCAGGAGCTGATAGGTTTGTATCTAGGGGGAAAAGTGATTGTAACAAGTGGTCCTCAGGTCGCTATGTCCATCACAGGCATGTGGAATTATAGCAGTAACAGGAAGAGTTTGAAAATCTCAGAATGTTGACATTTACTGACTGTCAATGGGCATTAGCCTAATGTTGGATTTGGATCAGTCATTTTCTGTCTTTTACTTATTAAAACTAGCTTGAAAAACCCATGATCAAAGCTGGAAAGAGAGGAGTTTAATAGACAATCTCATTCTGGGTCAAAATTAACTAATCATATTTAGCTAATTCTAGTTACACCATGTATGTTTCTGCTCCGAAGTACCTATAATATGGTGAGAGCCATGAGAGGCTGAATCAGACACCTGAGAAATCTAGCCAGACAGTGATTATCTGTATGTAGTTATGTTACAAATAGTATAAAAGATAGAAAGGAGGTTGGCCATATTTTTCAAATATATTTAGGACATAATAAATGCATTAACAATCATCACATATTATTATCAATGCTTTTCTTCTCTATGTATTTTTACTTTAATACTTTCAAGATATGCATCAAGCAGCATGATCAAATAGCAATAGTCTCAACTGGAAAATAAAAAAAAAGTAGGCTCTAACCTTGATTCTTCCACTAATCAGATCACTCAATATCTCTGTCACAACTTTCCCATCTATAAAATGAAAATGACAATATCTCATAATAATGTTCCAATAAATTATCTTAAAAGATATGAAACATTTTAAAACTCAGAAGTATGGGACAGGGTAAGATACAACCATTTCATTGTCCCTTATGTACTTCTTAAACTATGGTTTGTAACCCCCTGGGATCTTGTAACTGAATATGAGGGTTGCAAAATTATGATTCATTATCAGTAAATGTTTGATTTGTATACCTATTTTACATACCCATATATCTGAGATCACATAAAAATTCCTCAGGCAAAAAAGGATCACGAGTACAAAAAGTTCAAGAAGCCCTGATTTACAGAATGTGTATTCCTATCTGTCTTCCATTTCATACAACTTATTATAAAATGGGAAAAGGAAAGGAGGACTGGGTTGAGCAAGAGAGGGTAAGGCAAGCAGCTGAGTATATGAAATCCTCTATTTTTAATTCCTCAGACATTAAAAAAAAGTGTCCATTTGCATGGCTCTTTTCAACAATGGGATGATTCAAACCAGTTCCAATTGTTTAGTGATGAAGAAAGCCATCTACACCTAGAGAGAGGACTATGGGAACTGAGTGAGGTTCACAGCACAGCATTTTCACTCTTTTTGTTGTTGTTTGCTTGCATTTTATTTTGCTTCTCTTTTTTTTAAACTGGTTTGATTTGATTTTTCTTGTGCAGCATGATAATTTATAAATATGTATGCATATATTGGATTTAATATATATTTCTACCATGTTTTCTACCATATATTTCTATATACACTGGACTACTTGTCATCTAATGGAGAGCATGGGGGGAGGAGGGGGAAAATGGATCACAAGGTTTTGCAAGGGCTAATATTGAAGAATTGTCCAGTCATATGTTTTGAAAAATAAAAAGCCTTAATAAAGGAAAAAAAAGACAAAAAAAGTGTCCAATTAAGGTGTACCTATCGCCCTCTATAAAGGTTGCATGCAAAACTAAGATCTCTTGGGAGAGTACAGCTGTAGGGTATACAACTCACTATCATGATGAAATGCAGGCATAGGTAAAGTACTCTGGCTTTTACCAAAAGGCACATCAAAGAGCAAATGTGTGCACTCATAAGCTTAGAACTGCTATAAAGCCTGAAAATGAAGAAAAAATGCAACAAACTAAGGGTAACTATAAAACCTTAAGGAAACTAGAACTTAGGTTTCCTAGGTTAATGTTACCCTGAATTTGCAATTTCTCTAGATATGCACTGTACACCATTATAACCTATGCAGTTTTCAGTTGAAGTCCCCAAAGGAGTTACAAACCTAAGTTAAAAATTCATGAAAAAATAACTTCAAAAACCACAAGTTTCTCAACTTTATTCTTTTTGTTACTATACACGAGAAATTATTTCTTTACCATGTTTTCAAGTTGTCTGCTACATAAGAACTAAAGGCTTCAATTTTCTAATCTGAGACTATATATTCAAATAACGTTTACACATTATCTGCATTTAAGTCTGCTATGGTATTATCTATCTACCTATCTATCTATCTATCTATCTCTCTATCTATAGCTCTCTCTCTTTCCCAATAGATCTCTTTCTCTCTCTCTTTCTTTCTCTCTCTCTCTCTCTCTCTCTCTCTCTCTCTCTCTCTCTCTCTCTCTGTGTGTGTGTATGTGTGTGTGTGTGTGTGTGTGTGTGTGTGTGTGTATGTGTGTATAACAGTATTCCTGGGAAATATAGAAAATAGTCTCCCTAAGCAATTTCAGGGGTTGAGGTTCTCCTAAGCCTTCTATGTCCTATCAGTTTGTGTTTCTTAAGTCATGACAACAAACTGTTGCAAATTCTTTAACTTCATTATATAATAAGGCAATATGTTGAAATCAAATGTCATGGTGGGAGCTTGGCATTTTGTACTGCATTTAAATTCCACTCTTAAATGGAAAAACATAGTTTAAAATGTCATTCTTTCACTGGTCAAGGTATAAATGTAGTATAACCTAACCTAATAATCTGGGTGTCTTCCATTCCTGTTTTCTTCAGTATATAAAAACAAGAGAGGATAGTAATTTGTGAGAAAGGCAAAGTTTTTTAAACACAAACTGTCAGCACCAGTGATTTGGAGAAATTTGTGTGCGTGAAATAAACACAAGGAAACATACATACAAACATATATAAAGATATACACACATTATATATGAATATGTGCATATACATATGTATATATACACACATGCATTCATTTTTTCCTCACTCTTAGAAAGAAAAAAAATTACACAACAAAGCCCAAACTAAAAAATAGCTCCTTATCATTTTCATTATCTGTGAGCATTGTCTATAGCATCTGAGAAAAGTGGCAAGAAAATATTTTTTTCTTGCAGGCAAATCTTATAATAGCAAAAAGCACCTCCCTTTTGCTAAAGGCACACTACTAATTGAAGCAGAGATAAAATAAGAAATACAAAAGAGATTAAAAATACAAAGTTATGCCTTTATACAATTAATAGATAGTAAGTGAAATTGTCAGTTGCAGGTATTACACAAGTTGTTGCATTAAAAAAATCAGAAATAAGAATTACTATTAAAACAACATGTACTTAGTCTTGATAGCAAAATCCATAGGAATTTCAGGAAAGTAATATTTTATATCTGAAAATAATTCAATGATAATTACAATAAACAAGTAAAATAATAAAGTAATCTTAATAAAAACTTTTTAATATGTTAAGATATGTTATGTCTTAATATAAAAGCACTATATTATCTTTTAAAATCTCATTCCTATAGTGAATAAATAGATCAATCTGTCTTAGATCTCTAAATTAAACATTCTTTAGAGCTGGAGCGTTATGTAGACTTGATTAGGAAGGGAAACAAAGCAGCAATAAGAATAGTATTAAATATTAAAATGTGTCCTTATGTAAAATTTTTCTCTTCCATAGATCTCAAAGAACTTTTAAAATATTTGTTAACTGGGTCTTTCTATTCTACTGTGAGTACATAAGTTCAATTACTCTTACAAGTCTGAGAAGGTCAGTTTCTTATTTTTTTTAATAAAATTGTTTTTCTTTAACATCAGTAGGAGAAAGCCATTTAAAAGCTCTTAAAAACCTATTAGCAGCTTTGAGTCACAAAACAATAGTTATTTGAGACCAAATCTACAAAAGAACAGAATTGTTACTAATATAATTGTGTTAAATTTGTATCATCCCAAATATATAAGAAATTATAAACACAAATGAACTTTCAAAAGCTCAATTCCCTTCTGGATAACAGGCTATTAAAAAGTATTCAGAAATCAAAACAACAAACAAAATTTGAAACTTTAGAGAATACTGGTTCAACATGAAAAAGGGAGTGACTACATATCTACATCCCAAGCATCTTTCTAATTTTTTGAAGACTGTACATTTCCTTAGAAATGTGGAGATATGAATAGAAAACTGATTCAATAATCTGAATCTGAATATGGGACAGACTATATTTTGAGATCTACTTCTGAACTGTTGAGTAACTACCCCAGTTTGGAAAGTATTTTTAAATTCCTCAGATGAAAGTCCAAAGCAATGTTTTAACAGTATCTATAGAAAGTGAAAATTAGCTATTTATTTTCCCCTAGTTATTCCCTATCTCCACCCCTAGCTTTTTCTCCCTCAACTGTTACCTTCATTTCTGCCTAACTATATAATAAATACTTTAATAGCATCAATTGTATGTATGCAATGAAAGTATATATGCAACAAAAGGGGCTGGAGGCAGAGGAAAGAGACCATATACTATACTGTCTCAGAAAGCATTATCCTCGGAAACCCAAAAGAAATTTCAAACAAGAACATCAGACTTCACAGTAATATCTCTATGTGATACTTATGAATAAGCCAGAACTATCATGATGCCCTGACTCTACTGCTATCTCTAGTCATCATTCTAGAATTTACTTGAGGCTATACCATGGTCACCAAATTAAAGAGATCCTTCCTTCATTTGATTTCATAGCATACTGTAATCTTATTTCACATTTATCATACCCCAATTTGCATTTCACTTGTTGTCCCATGTCTTACTACGTCTACCAGATTCTAAGCTCCTTGAGATCAAGTACTTTTTATTACTTCTCTTTGAAACTTTCCCCAATAGCAGAAAAGTAAGTAACACAAATCAGTACTTAATAAAGCTGTTTTAAATATTCTTGATAGTCTAGTAAAAAGGAAGGGAGGGCTAGAGGGAAGAAGGTAAGGAGGGAAGCAGAAAGGAAGGAAGGGAAGAAGGAAAGAAAGGAGGGAAGAAAAAAGGAAGGAAGAGAGAAAAAAGAAAAGGGAGAAAAGGAGGAAGAGAGGAAGAAAGAAAAAGTGGTCTCATTAAAATAAATCTCAATAAATCAATAATGATTATAAGGCAATATTATGAAAGAGGACAGAGGTTAAGTCACTTGCTTAGGGTCACATAGGTAAATGTTTGAGACCATATTTGAACTTAGGTTTTTCTGATTTGAAACACAGCACTCTATCTACCTATCTTTAAGAAAAAAATAGACAAGTGGAGCCAAGATGACAAATTAGGGCAGCCACTCAGATGAATTATCTCAATATTCCCCTCCAAATAACAGCCCAAATTAAATTTTGAATCATCAGAAACGTTTGGGGTGAGATATTTTTACAACTTAAGAAAACTTAAACAGCTCAACAGGAGAAGTCTATGTCATGAGAGTGGAAGCCTGTTTAGATTTCACAAACCAGGTAGTAAGAGTAACTGCTCCAGCAAAAGTAGTTTTGAGAGCTCTCAGCTCAGAACAGTCCCAAAGAAATTACAGGAAGCTCTTTGCTGCTATTGGATTCAGCTCATTCTGTTTAGCAATTCTACTGCTCATATAAAATTCTGGGTTGCAGTTCTGGAATGCAGTTTCAGAGTGAAGAGGAAAGCTGGGGTCAGTCACAGTTTCAAGGCAAAAAAGAGTATACTCATGGCTTCAGGAGTACAATTACTTTTCTTGCTTAAAAGCAGAATACAGACTAAAAGAGCAGTGACCCATTACTTTCCCAAGATCACATAATTTTAAAAGCACAAAAAAATTATTCTCCCTCCCAGAGCTATCTCTGAAAACAGCAACACAATAAAGCCTGAAGTTTGAGATAATGCCTCTCCAAAACCAGATGAGCAGATCCTGACTTTAATATAAAGTTCAAAGTAGAGAAATGGGCTGGAAAAAATGTGAAAATAACAAAAAAAGAATTTGACCACAAAAAATATAATGGTAACAGGGAAGATAAGCATAAACTTAGAAGAAAGCATTATGTGGAAAGAGCCTACAAAAAAACCTCAAAGAGAAATGCTAACTGAATCCAAACCCAACAAGAATTCCTGGAAGAGTTAAAGAAAGGGACATGGGTAGCAGAAAAAAATTTGGAAAAGAAATGAGGAAGATAAGAAAACTACTAAAAGAGAATTAGTAGCTTTGTAAAAGAGACCAAAAAATATTGAAGAAAACAACACCTTAAAAAAAATTGAGCCAATGAAAAATGAGACACAAAAGCTCACTGAAGGAAGTAATTCTTTTAAAAAATAAATTTGGAGAAGAAAAATCTAATGAGTACATGAAATTTCAAGAAACAATAAAGCTAAGTCAAAAGAATAGAGGGAAACAAAGAAAATGTGAAATATCTTATTGGAAAAATAGATCAAAGAGAGATAATTTAAGAATTATTGAACTACCTAAAATCTATGCTCAAAAAAGAGCCTAGATAGTATAATTCAAAAAAATTATTAAGGAAAATTACCATGTTATCTTAAATCCAGAGAATAAAATAAAAATCAAAAGAATCCAATAATCACTCCAGAAAGAGATCCCAAAATGAAAAATCCCAAGGATATTATATAGCCTAATTCCAGAAGTCCTGGTAGAGGTAAAAAATATTGTAAGCATTAGGAAAGAAACAATACAAATATTGTGGTGCCACAGTCAGAAGAACATAAAATTTAGTAGTTTCTATATTAAAGGATTGGAGTATTTGGGAACTTATATTGTAGAAGGAAAAGGAGCTAGAAATTTAAGCAAGAATCACCTATCTAGAAAAATTAAGTAAAGGCCTTTCAAGCATTTCTGATCAAAAGACTAGAGCCAAATTGAAAATTTGACATTGAAATAGAAGACTCAGGAGAAACAAAAAAGGTAAACGTGAAAGAGCAATCATAAGAGACTCAATAAAATTAAACTCTTTACATTTCTATAAGGGAAGACTATATATGTAACTTTTAAGAACTTTATCATTATTCAAGTAGTTAAAAGGAGTTTATATAGAAAGTAAGTATGTGAGTCAATTACATTAGGATGATTTAAAAAAAAAAGAAAGAAAGAAAGAAAGAAAAAGTGATGAAGTGGGATACATTGGGAAAAGGAGGAAAGTAGGGGTAGAATGGGAAATTTTTCTCATATGAAGAGATATACAAAGGAAGGGCTTTTACAATGGAAGGGAAAGTGAGGAATGTGATGGGTAATATTTGAATCTCACTCTCACTGGAAGTGATTCAAAGGGGGAAGAATAAATATACAAACCTAGTTGGGAATAAACTCTATCTTATCCAATAGGGAAATAGGAAGGAAAGGCAATAAAAGGAAAATGTATGTGTTGGGAGTGAGGTAGATTAAGGCAGGTAGTGTTCAGATGTAAAACGGATTTTTGAAAAGGGACAGGATAAAAAGAAAAGAAGAGAGAGAAGAAAAAATAGAACATGGGATGGAAGAAAATATACAGTTAGTAATCATAATTATGAATTAACGAGTTCACCCATAAAATGGAAGCAGATAGCATAATGGGTTAGAAACCAAAATCTAATAATATGTTTATAACAAACAGAGTTAAAATAAAAGTCTAGAGCAGAATCTAATACTTTTTAGCTTATGTAAAAAAATAAAGGGGAAACAATCAGGATCTCAGACAAAGCAAATGCCAAAAAAGACCTAATTAAAAGACATAATAATGGAAATTACATTGTGCTAAAAGATGCCATAAACAATGAAGTAACATCAAAAGTGTATATAGCAAGTTTCCCTAATAAAGATCACATTTCTCAAATATATACCAACTTTAAAACTGATTCAATTTTATAATAATAAGAGCCATTGCCCAATTGAGAAATGGTCAAAGACTATAAACAGATAGTTTTCAGAAGAAATAAAAGCTAGTTATAATCATAGGGAAAAAAAATCCTTTAAATCATTATTGATTAGAAAGACACAAATTTAAACAATTCTAAGGCATCACTTTATAGCTCTCAGAAACAGCATGTGTTGCAGGGGAAAAGGGGGAAATAGATAATAAATTGTTGGTGGAGTAGTGAATTGATCTAGTTGTTTTGGAGAACAATTTGGAACTAGGCCGAAAAAGCAATAAAATTGCATGTCTTGTGACTTAGGAATGCCTACTAAGTCTGTATCCCAAAGAGATAAAAGGAAAAGGAAAGGATTAATGTATAAAAAATATGACAGCTCTTTCTGTGGTGGCAAAGAACTGGACACATAAGGGATGCTCATCAAATAAGAAATGAATGAACAAGCTTTGGCATATGATTGTGATGACTACTATTGTGTTATGAGAAGTGATGAGGGGTGATTTAAAAAAAAATACATAGCAAGACCTACGTGAACTGATGCAAAGTGAAGTGAGAAGAACCAGAAGATTATTGTGCATAAACACAGCAATAATATAATAATGATCAGCTGTGAAAGTCTTAGCTATTATGATCAATACAATGAACCAAGACAATTCCAAAGGACACAATCAAAAAATGCCATCAACCTCCAGAGAGAGAACTAATGAACTGTCAGTGCTAACTGAAGTATAATTTTTTCACTTTCTTTACTTGCTTGTTTTGGAAATGTGGCTAATATAGGAATATGTTCTGCATGATCTTGTCTACCTAATTGATATCATATTGCTTACCTTCTCAGTAAGAAAGTTGGTAGGAAGGAGAGAAAGAATCTAGAACTCAAAAATTTTTTTAAAAGAATGTTAAAAATAAATAAATAATGAATTGGAATGTTTAAAAATGAAACACTGATTTCTCCAGTATACAATAAAGAATGCTGTGCTAAATCTTAGAGAAATAGAAATAGCACATAAAACAGATTCATGTAGTAATAACAAACACAAACAAAATAAACAACAAAAACAAAAACAGCCACCATTTTCTTAGAGTTAGCAAAACATTTTACATTTGATCATAATAACAACCTTGTAAGGTAGGTGCTATTATTACTCCTCCCCCTTAATAAACCAAAAAAGGGAGTCCTAAGAGTAAACATGAATAGTTAAGTAAAACATTCCTCTTTTCTGTCCATGACCATACAAAAATACCATACAAAATCTTTGTAAATGGTACTTTCTTCATATCATTATGCATAACACTATATTTAACATCATTCAACATTATGTAACATTTAGCACTGGTGTAGTATCATTTATGATAGTTCAATAAAAATTTGTTTTCTTACTCTTTTCAGTTTTATTTCTGTTTTAGGTAATTTCATTAGATTCACTACAATTTGAAACAGTGTTAGTATTCTGAAGTAATCTAACCCCAAAAATGTTTAAAATTGATAGCATATATAAAGCATTTAGAAACATTCACTATTATTAAGGTGAAAGTCCTTTATTTCATATCTGCAGTCTATATATATATACACATACATACATATATATACAAACACACACACACATATATATATATATACATACACACACACACAAACACACACACACACATATCACCATGATAAATTCCTTTTTCTGCATGATCATAAGTTGTGTGGTTCTGAAATTAAAACTGGCTTTTACATTCTTATATACATATGTACTGCATATTGCATGCTAGGATATTAAATGAGAAAGAAGAATAAGGAGGAGAAGCAGAAGCAGATAGTGAAGGAAAATAAGACGGAGGAGAAAGACAAGAAGGAGGAACAGAGTAAGAGGAGAAGGAGGAAGAGCAAGAAGAAGAGAGGGAGGAGGGGGAAGGGGAGAAGAAAGAGGAGGAGGAGGAGGAGGAGGAAGAAGGGGAGGAGAAAGAGAAGAAGAAGAAGAAAAAGAAGAAGAAGAAGAAGAAGAAGAGGAGGAGGAGGAGGAGGAGGAGGAAGAAGAAGAAGAAGAAGAAGAAGAAGAAGAAGAAGAAGAAGAAGAAGAAGAAGAAGAAGAAGAAGAAGAAGAAAAGAAGAAGAAGAAGAAGAAGAAAAAGAAAGAAGATGATGAAGAAAAATGAAAATGAGAAGAAGCATGTAAATACAATAATCACATACCTTTTTAAATAATAACTTTTTTTTACAGTATATACAAAGATAGTTTTCAACATACACCCTTGCAAAACCTCCAATTTTTCTCCTTCTCTTCTCCTCACTTCCCTCTCCTAGACAGCAAGTAATCTAAGTTAAACATATGCAGATTTTCCAGACATATTGCCACAATTATCATGCTGCACAAGAAAATCAGATCAAAAAGGAAAAAAATCAGAAAGAAAACAAAGTAAGCAAACAACTACAAAAAACGTGAAAATACTATTTTGTGATACACATTCATTCCCCACAGTCCTCTTTCTGTATGCTGATGGCTCTCTTCATTACAAGTCTTTTGGAATTGGCCTGAATCACCTCATTGTTGAAAAGAGCCACATCCTTCAGAGTTGATCATCACATAATTTTGTTGTTTCTGGATCACACATCTTTGATATAATTTGTAGGTCAATAAGGTAAAAAAATGATAAACTTACTTATAAGGAATTCCATTGGAAAAATAGACTTAACAGCATCCTTATTTACTAATAGACTATACATTAAGTCTCATTATTTAAACAAGAATAATTATTAAATAATCATTCCAAAATATGGCACCTAGTGACTATTCCAGTTCACTCAGTATAGCAGAAGTATGAAGAACAGAATTAGACATTAGTGTACATATTCAGACAGTGATTTCTACTATGCTATGTTACTTGAGAATAGAGTTCATTTCTAATCTGTAATTACATTTTCCCCAGAACCCATTATATTACATTGCACATAGTAGATATTTAATAAGTTTTTCCTAAATGAGCTAATTAATTAATCAATAAATCTATGTTTTGGGCCAAAACTCAAGTGAATTGACTACCTTCTGAGAACAAACTTTTCTATTTTAAAATATTTGTTGGATCAATACTGACCATTTTGAAAGGTGAATATCACAACTACAATACACCCCCAGTTTATTAAAACTGGAATTGTAATTAAATATTTAAAGATCTTATTTTAAAGATACAATTAAATATGTATAGTCAAACCTACGTAAAAGCTAGTATATGCCTAAAATTATTCACTTTGGCCTGGCCCAAAAATCAAGTTGATGATCATATGTAAAAATAATTACTGGTTTTCTATCCTGATCAAAAGTTAGAATTTGTTCCTGTTTCAGGGTAATCACCTATGGACAAATATTTATCTAAAATTCTTATAATGATTTGCTGCCTATGGTATCCAAGAGGAAAAGTTAGCTGAATGACTTCTGATCATCCCACAGAAACCACTATAAGTCCAGATGGTAGAAGAGGAAGTTGCTTAATAATTGATATTTTTTTCCCTCACTACTATCTAAGGCAGACTTAGATGGCTGCTGCTGCTGCTTTTATTCATTACTGAGAAAAGCTACATAATTGTAATCATGAATGCATGTGAAATTAAACAGAAAAGTCTTTTATATTACATTCCAGTAGACTGTAAGCTCCTTAAGGAAACACCATTTTAAATTTCTCTTTGTATCCTCGATACTATAAAGGCAAATTAGCACAGCAAATAATGAGCTATTTTTAAAGTCAGGAATACCCGGATTCAGGAAGATCTGTGACATATACTGTTTGTGTAAATCTAGGCAAGTCACTTAACTAAATAATTGTTCAATGATGGCATTTCTTTGCCAAGAAGATGCTGAACTGCATTAGTAGAAGGAGTTTCCTCACCTAATAGTTTCCTACTCCCTCCAAAAAATAACAAATCTAGTCCCTATCTTTATTTCCAAAGAGTAAAATAATGCCCCACACATAGTGAATACTTACTAAGCACTGAATGAGTTGGATTTAATGTATGAAAATGGGATAAGGTTTGTAATATATAAGTATAAGAAAATAATTCTAATAAACATTTTAAATTAACTTACATTAAAAATAGGAACAAATTAATAACTTATAACATCAAGCTTCAAACTAAAATAAATTTAAGACGTCATGATTTCATTCAGATTAGCTGGGGGTGACACAACCTAACCTAGCATGGCACTGTAGCCCAGGTCAGTTGAGTAAATATAGCAAATCTACAAAAAATCTTTAAATGGAACAGAGTTTTTCAAGCTATCAGTATCAAATCAAAAGTTGTTAAATTTAAGAAATGCATAGACACTAAGTGGGGGTGAAAGTAAAGTTAGCCAACAGGAAATTAGGTGAACATTATAAGAGAAAAACAACTTCCAGAGATTACTACAAATGTAATTTGAATGCTATAAAAATTGACCCAATTTGAACCTTTTCCAAAGTTTAAGGATACGCTTAGAGAACTGTTTTTTGTTTGTTTGTTTGTTTGTTTTAACCAAAAATGCAACGACTGCTTAAAAGCCAAATTAATTGGAATTATCAATTTCACAAAGTAAAGAATTTATAACTTCCCAAACAAAATAATTTCTATTTCACTTTAAATTTTGCACTTTGACAAAGTCTACTGCCATAATCTCTGGAACAATTATCTCTAAACTTTGTTTCAGAGCCAAGATATTCTTTAACAATGAACTACATAACCAAAAAGTTTCTCTCTTTGCCCTAGAAATAACTGAAAAACAGATCCAGTTTGCATTCAATAAACTACCAAGCCATTGGCTTCTTGTTTAACTGTTAATTTTTTTATTATATTTAAAACATTAAAAATAATCTTTTAATTCAATACAGTAATTTAAATATCTTTTATGATATGCTAAAGTTTTCATCTTAGTCAAGGTGTAACAACTTTAGAAAACTACTGCTCACAGAAAAATATTCCAATCTAGAAACTAGCAGTTTTTATCCTTATTTTGAATAGAAGTAAAAATACAAAATAAAGAGGATATGTGCTTTTTTATAGCTGAAACATGAAAATATACAAGAAGTTTTAAAGTGGGCATTCAATATCCAAAGTAAATGCAAAGATTACATGATATTCTTTATCTATTAACAATATACCATTTTAAAAGATAATTAAGTTTACATAATCTGTTTGTAAAGTATAAGTAATATTGTAATATCATTATATTATGTATATATTAATTATATTATGTAATAAATAATATATAATGAATGTTCTGCATGATCTATAAGTAAATGTGGTAGTGACACTCTTTAGGAAGGATAACTGAGACAAATTTTAAGTAATTATGTTTTATTTTATTGTCCATAATATAATATTGCATTAATTTAAACAAATCCAAACACATGATTTGGGGTTATAAAAGTTTTTTCTTTACTCGTATACATGATCCTACAAAGATAGAGCAATAACTTTTATAAAGAAATAGTTAAGCAAATTATCAAATTTGCACACAAAAGCTAAAATTAAAAGTTTGAGATAAAACCATTGATATACAACCAGATATTTAGTTCAATTCATAATATTTTCAACAAACAATGACATCAAAGATTCTATTAAACACTAATAGAATATGCAGAAAATAAATCCTTTGCAATAATTTTGTTTTTATCATATATTGAAATAATTAGTAGACAAATATAGGGGCAAGAGCTCTTACTTTGAAATTAATAACTAAAACACCTTATTCCCAGAACTTTATCAGTTAAGTATGTCCTTCATAGTTGCCAGTATTTCCTGTCAGAAAAGTTTCTAATTCATATTTCTTAATTTGGACAAAATTTGCCATATTTTAAAGAGAAAGATTTCAAATAAAGTGGTAAAGATTGAATTTTTATACTAATTCTTTTAAAAGTAAACATGGTGCCTTTATTAAATAAAATAGACAATTCTATTTTTGCTTTATTAATGAATCTAATGATTTTTTCCCAGGACATTTCTCTAATTGTATAGTTAGGAATTAAAAAGCTGAATAAACAGAAAATAAGAATGAGAAAATTAATGGAATAAATGCTGGTAGATTTTAATATTTGAAAGATAGGAAGACTGGGATAAGGACACTTGTGATCAGAATGGAGGGAAGGATAAGACATGAGAGAAAGGAAGATGAACTCTAAAGAGACTTTAAGAAATATTTCAATGATCACACCACAAAATAACTAGATATGCAACATGTTCCTAAAATCAAGTTATCAACCAAAAGTAGGTGAGAAAAATAATAAATTTTCAACTTTCAAGGCTGTAATAATATCACCATTATAATTCATCCCAATATATCAACATAGGCTTTACATCAGCAGATTTACTTTCAAAAATAGACATAACACTACCATAACATTTCATACTTTCGGTTTTTGGAAAGAATGTCAGGAAAAGCTCCCAGCAAGTGTTTCTATCAATCAGGCTAAGTGAAAAATGAGAAAAAAAAAAAAAAAAAAAGAGCTGAGTATGGGGGAGAGAAGGGAAAGAAGAGGAGAATGAGAGGGGTAAAGAGAAAGGATTTGGGGAAAGAAACAGATAAAAATGGAGATAGTGTGAAAGACAAATACAGAGACAGACAGGCAGACAGACAGACAGACAAATACAGACAGACAGACACACACACAAACACACACACACACACACACACACACACACACAAAACCAAAGAGACTGAGACAGAAAAAGAGGGAATGGGAACACAGATACTGTCTTGTGTGGGTTGAGGGAGGATTATGTTCCAGCTCTTGAGGAGAAACATTTACCAAAGTTCAGCGTTGATTCCAGACAGATTCCAAACAGCTGTTGAGTCACTGGAACATTAAAATAGATAAAGCTTTACTACAGTAGACTTCAGTTCATGATTCTTTGCAATTGTTGAATCCAAATATCTCATTTGTTAAAGACAAGACTAGGTGTAAAACTTTATCTAAAGTCCACTAAATTTGTTCGAATCAATTTCTTCAATTTTTACTGTAATTTCTTTTTTATTGTTGTTGATCTAATGATAAGGATAGTTCACTGAATCTGAGTTGAAAGGGAATTAAAATACTGGTGTCCCTGAATTTCCTCCAAAACATCTCCAAGAAATCTTTCAACCTTTTGCTAAAAGACTTCTAGTGAGGGAGAACCCAGTTGTTCTGGAGGCAACCTATTCCACCTCTGAGAAAATTGTTGGGAAATTCTTCTTTACATGAAGCTAAAATGTGACCCTCCAACTTCTGCCGACTGCTCCTAATTCTCCCCTCTGGAGTCAAACAGAATAAGTATAATCCATCTTCCTCATGACAGCCCTTTAAATACTTGAAGACAGTTATGTCCCACCATGTATTCTCTCCAGGCTAAATAGTCTAAATTCTCTTAAGCCCATTCTTGTTATGGAATGCTCCCAGGGCCTTTCACCATCCTGGTGATTCTCCTCTGGACACTATCTAGCTTATCAATGTCCTTTATAATGATAATGTAAAAGATAATTTCACAAATCTAAAGTACATTTTTAAGTTCTTCTGAAGAGTTTTATGATACCTAACAAAAGACTAATAAACTCGAATATTTATAAGTGCAACAGTTTGACTGCTTTGACTGAAAAGACCAGTTATCTGATGAAAATGACCAAAATGATTAACTGTTTTCTCAGCCCAGCAAGAGAAAAAATATATAACTACCTAGATATGTATACACTTAACTATCAGTCTAGTTTTCTACTTTTTTAAAAATTTAAGTGTGATCCTATGTGTATCTATATAATTCACATATATGTATATAGGGTGTACACAGGTAGCTGATGACAGGCATTGGTAGAGAGATCTCTGGAATCCTAATCACTCTTCTCCAAGGGGACCTGTGCTTCCTGTCCTGAAAGGAATAGGAGAAGAGCCACAGGTCTGCAGGCTCATTTCCTTCTCTGAGAAGGCACTGTATTCCCACTAAATATTGCTCTTCTGGGATATATTAAGTTAAAAATAAAAGCACTTTCCTTAGTTGGTAACCCTTAATGGGGAGGGTAATCCCAAGTTTGGTCCCTTCCCACCAAAAATTAATTACACAAAAAAATCACAAATTGTGAATAACATGTATATTTATCCCCCCCCCAAAAAAAGGACCAAACAGAAATAGAAGTGATGCACATAAAAATATACAAGAAAAATGAGAGTGAATTAGCTCTTTTGATGGGAGCATAATAATATCATAGATTAGAACAGAATAGTTAATAATAATAGCATTTATATAGTACCTATTATGTATCAGGATTATGCTGCTTTAAAAATACCTCATTTGATTCTTACAACACTCTTGAAAGGCTGGTGCTGTTATTATCTGTACTTTGCAAATGAGGAAATTGAGACAAACATTAGTTAACTGAATTAGGTAGTATCTAAGCTATATTTGATTTCATGTCTTCCTGGCCTTAAGTCCAGCACATTCTCCCTTCACAACCTAGATGTCTGAGATGAAAATAGAAAGAGACCTCAATCTCATCTAAAGGGAAATTCTTTCCCCAGAGGCTTCAGAAGGCAAAATGGAAATTATAGACATGTTGAGGAGGCATCCCCATGTTTATAGCTTCCAAAATCTTTCTCTCCATCTAGTTCTTCAAAAAAAAAAAAAAAAATCCTGGAAATAACGAATTTCTCTCGAAAGTACCTTTATTCAGAAACTTAGCATCACGTAATATTTACCATTTTCTCTAATAGTGAAGAGTCACTACTTTTAATCATGTAACAGCAGCATATAAAATGCCCCTAGGCTTAGGTAAAAGTGAAATTATTACATTAGCATTTTAAAAATCCTTAAGATAAGCAAGGAAAAAATACAAACAGGTTCAAGTTTCCCTTACAAAATTCTTTTAAAATCTATTTTCTGGTGCAAATTAAGACAACTCTGAAATACCACTACACATCTCTCAGACTGACTAAGATAACAAGAAAAGATAATGACAAATTTTGGAGGGGATGTGGGAAAACCGGGACACTAATGAATGTATTACTGGTGGAATTGTGAACGGATCCAACCACTGGAGAGCAATTTGTAACAATGCTCAAAAAGTTATCAAACTGTGCATACCCTTTTATCCAGCAGTGTTTCTATTGGGCTTATATCCCAAAGAGATCCTAAAGGAGGGAAAGGGACCCATAGGTGCAAAAATGTTTGGGCAGCCCTTTTTGTAGTGGCTAGAAACTGGAAACTGAGTGCATGCCCAATAGTTGGAGAATGAGTAAATAAGTTATAGTATATAAATGTTATGGAATATTATTGTTGTGTAAGAAATGATAAGCAAGATGATTTTACAGAGGCCTGGAGAGACTTATATGAATTGATGCGAAGTGAAATGAGCAGAACCAGGAGACCATTGTTCACGGCAACAACAAGATTATATGATGATCAATTCTGACAGAAATGGCTCTCTTCAACAATGAGATGATGCAGAACAGAGGAGAGGACGTTGGGAACTCAATATGGCTCACAACATAGCATTTTCACTCTTTTTGTTGTTTGTTTGCAGTTTATTTTCTTTCTCATTTTTTTTCTGGTTTGATTTGATTTTTCTTGTGCAGCAAGATAATTGTATAAATATGTGTGGATATATTGGATTTAACATATATTCTACCATGTTTAATATATATTGGACTACTTTCCATCTAGGGGAGAGGTTGGGAGAAGGGTGGAATGACTGGAACACAAGGATTAATGTCTCAGAATTTTCCCTGCATATGTTTTGAAAAATAAAAAGCTTTAATAAAAATAATAAATAAAATCTATTTTCTGTAAGCTAGAGAACTCAAGAAAAATGACAAATGACAGAGTTATCCAGGTCATCTCCTTCTTCAACATTTCAAAGGAAAAAGAAAACAAAATCCCAATAATGGCATAATGATAACAAAAATAACAATGAAGAAAAAGTCAAATGAAAACATACAATTGAGCACTTAACATACCTGAATTACATCAAGTTATGGATTCACCAAAACCACATTAGCTTTTCCATACTGTGGAATGATATCAGTGATATCAAAATATCATTGGAACTAGGTAACTAATATTTTAAACATATTCCAAGGAAAGAGAGAAACTGAACTCTTTGAGCTTGAATCTAGAAGTCAAACTGAATCAATGCATAAAAAAAAAGTATTTTAAAAATCCCTCAGTCTCCCCTAAGCAAGACACATCATGCACAAAAACATCAAAAAGAAAGTTGTGTCAAAAGCCATTATCCTAAATGATAAGCAGTCAAGGGACATAAATACCAAGTCTCAAAAGTATTAGAAACAATAATACAAAAAAAAAGAAAAGAACACTATAAAATCTATAAGATACTATAAATAAGAACAGTATAAGATACTATAAATCAAAATAACACTAACATTTCAATGTATTCCAAAAATTACCAAAAATTAGAACAATAATTGCTAAGGGATTTATGAAAATGATAGCCATGTTAACATATTGTTGGTAGGGTGGTAAATTAGTCCAATCATTCTGGAAAGTAATCTGGAATTATACCAAAAAGTGATTAAGATATTCCTATCCTTTAATGTAGAAATTCCAGTGATTTATAACTATCTATCTGTGTGTGTGTGTGCATGCGCATGTACATGCCTCAAGGATACCTAAGGCATGGCAAAAAATATACATATATATCCTATGAATGTAATGAAATATAACAGTGCTGTGAGAAACAATGAACATTATGAATATAGAGAAACATGAAAAAATATATGAACTGTGAAGTCAGCAAAATCTAAAAAATGATATACATAATTATTACAATAATGTAAATTGAAAAAATCAATAACAAAGAAATATTAGCAAATGAATGCTGTAAAATTATTATGACTATTAGAAATTGGCCTCTCAAAAAGAGATCTGAAAAAAACAACTCTCTGCTTCTTTGCAGTAAGAGAGACCAGGGATAAAACACACCACAGAAACCAGGCTTTTTCAATATGCTGATTTATTTTGCAGAACTATTTTAAAATTCTTTTCTCTGAGAACTGACTCTTTGGATAGGGTTGAAAAACTAGAATAGGAATTATAGGTAATGTAAAAAACATCTATTTTTGAAAAAATGTAAAACTATTGATAGAAAGTTCCTATAATTGGAGTTACCTGTGCTCAAAAAAATACAGATTCTTTTTCTTGTGTACCTAAAATAGGGGCTGCATATAGTAGATGTGATAAATATTTGTTGAATTTAAAAAAAAAAACTGTAAGTAAATACATTGAGACTTAAGAACAACTTTCAATTGAAGCTCAATGGGGAGAGTACATATAAAGAATTAATACTTTTGTACTATCAGTCTTACTATATACTTTCTGAATTGTAATTTGGGTCATTAAAAAATATGAAAAGCATCCTCACTAAAATCCCTATAATAATAATAATGATTAAAAATAATATATACAATATATTATAACATATAATAATATAATAACAATAAATAATAAAAATAATAAGTCTCAAAAAAGGAGGAAGAAAATTAATAGATTTTTCAGAGCATATGATTCTCAGGCAAAAAAAATTACTTTTGGAACCATAAACTTTATAAGCAAGCTTGGAATCATAGTGTCATAGACTTTAATTAAGAAGGGCCTTTAGAACATATACTAATTCACTAAACCACAGTAAAAGTTAAGGCTCATATACCAGTGGATCTGTTGAATACAACTGAAAGTGATTTACCTCCAGAGAGAGTCTATGGAACAAAGGCAGCTAGTTGGTGTAATGGATAGAGTACCAACTTTGAAGTCAGGAGGACCTGAGTTCAATCTGGTCTCAGACACTTAACATTTCCTATCTGTGTGAACCTGGGCAAGTCACTTAACTCCAACTGCCTCAGCAAAAATAAAAATAAAAGAGAGAGAGAGAGTGTGTGTGTCTATGAAACAGCAAAGATCCAAGATTATAAACAAATGATCCAATATAGGCAATAACAACATGAAATCAGGCAGCAATATGTCAGCAAAGAAGCAATGAACAAATTGCAAAGTCATGTTGATCTGCTTATGGTGGTGGAGGCATTAGTTAGCAAAGCAAAGGCGTAGCAACATAGTACTGCAGAATAAAAAATAAATTAGGACCTATTGAACATCTAGAATGACATGACCTGATACTAGAATTACACATCAGGAACTCACTAATTTTAATTAACTAAGATGATAAATTTCTCTACCACAAATATAGACTTCAAAATACCCTTGAGAATTTAACCAATAAAATGTATTGAAGCCTAAGAATTGTTCTAGGAACAAGGTCTACAACTGCCCCAAAGCAACAATGATCCACCCAAATCTCCAAAACAATGTTGTTGTTGTTTTTAAATCAAATACTCAATAAGGGCTAAGCTATATAGATAAAATCTTTCAAAGTAATGAAAATCAAAGAGAAAAATACAAACAAGTGGGACTACAATAAAATACATATTGTCCCTCCAGACTTCTAGGATGTTGCATCCATTATGTTTTCAGTGAGCTGACAGTCTACAAAATGTAGTTATTTTATGTACCTTTTTTTTCTTTTTTGCTGAGGCAATTGGGGTTAAGTGACTTGCCCAGGGTCACATAGCCAGAAAGTGTTCAATGTCTGAGGCCACATTTGAATTCAGGTCCACTTAAATTCAGGTACTCTATCCATTACACCAACAAGCTGCCCCTGTTTTGTGGATCTTTGCAATAGTATACACACATAATATATATGTATGAGACTATCTATTTGCATATGTATACATATATAAATAAGAGAATAATAGCCAAATAGTGAATTGTCTTAGAATCATTTCTATTTAAATTCCATTGTTCATGATAAGAAAAATTATAACAATCCATAGCAACATCACTAAACATTTCAGAAGTTACTATATGCCAGGGACTGCACTAAAACACTAATCAACAATTTATATGTTCATAACTATGTGAGACAATTTTATTTTGTCATATTCAGTCACTAAACATTAAAAATAATATTATTGCATTAGAATCTTAATTAGGAAAAGATTAAATACTTTCATTATATTTCCAGTTTCTTCACACACCAAGAAAATGCCTATTGGATGGAATGATTTATCTTTTAAGGTCCAAAACTGTCCTCTAAATCTGACTTCTCTCTCAAGAAGATCTCAAGGAGATCTTTTTTATTCAGTCTAAAACTACTCATTCATTTAAGAAATTACCTCTGTTTCTTTTACCAAATCATTAGTTTTCTCCTGACTGAAAGGGACATTCCACAAGCCAACATGTACAGTCAGATTGTCAAATCAGCCAATTCTTCACTTTGTTAACAGGGTTCAAAATAATTTGGATGATAGTTTGGGATTCCAGTGCAAACACTGATGTTTATTCACTTATATCAGTCAACATTAAACTTACCACTAATTGTAGTTTTAATTTTATACCACCTGCTGCCTCCTATAAATCAGACAATGATTGAGTTCTATAAATCAAATTGTTACTGTGCATACCCTTTGATCCAGCAGTGTCTCTACTGGGCTTGTATCCCAAAGAGTTTATAAAAAAGTGAAAAGGACCTACATGTGCACAAATGTTTATACCAGTCCTTTTTGTAGTGGCAAGGAACTGGAAACTGAGAAAACTCCCATCAGTTGGAGAATGGCTGAATAAATTATGCTATATGAATCTTATGGAATTTTATTATTCTATAAGAAATGATCAGCAGGATGAATTCAGATAGGCCTGGAGAGACTTCCAAGAAGTGATGCTAAATGAAGTGAATAGAACTGAGAGAATATTGTACACAGTAACAAGATTATATGATAATCAATTCTGATGGACTTGTATATTTTAAACAATGAGGTGATTCAGGGCAAATTCCATAGACTTGTGATGGAGAGAGACCATCAGCACCTAGAGAGAAATCTATGAGGACTAAATATAGATTGCAACATAGCATTTTCTAAAATATTAGCAAAGAGATTACCAAAAAAAGTCATCCCCAGGATAATACACCTCAACCAAATAGGATTTATACCAGGAATTCAGGGCTGGTTCAATATTAGGAAAACTATTAGCATAATTGACTACATCAATATCCAAATTAACAAAAACCATATGATTATCTTAATTGATGCAGAAAAAGCATTTGATAACATCTAACACCCATTCCTATTAAAAACATTAGAGAGGATAGGAATAAATGGACTTTTTTAAAAACACTCAGTAGCATCTATTTAAAACCATCAGAAAGCATAAAATGTAATGGGTGTAAACTGGAACCACTCCCAATAAGATCAGGGGTAAAACAAGGTTGCCCACTGTCACCATTACTATTCAATATTGTATTAGAGATGCCAGCTTTGGCAGTAAGAGAAGAAAAAGAGATTAAAGGAATTAGAGTAGGTAATGAGGAAACCAAATTATCACTCTTTGCAGATGATATAGTGATATATTTAGAGAACCTTAGAGAATCAACTAAAAAACCATTAGAATTAATCCATAACTTCAGCAAAGTTGTAGTGTACAAAATAAATCCACATAAATCATCAGCATTCTTATACATCACTAACAAAATTCAACAGCAAGAGATACAAAGAGAAATTCCATTTAAAATAACGTTGAAAGCATAAAATATTTGGGAATCTATCTGCCAGTGGAGGGCCAGGAACTATGTGAACAAAACTACAAAGCACTTTCCACACAAATAAAGTCAGATCTAAGCAAATGGAAAAAATATCAAGTGCTCTTGGATAGGTTGAACGAATATAATAAAGATGACATTACCTAAACTAATCTATCTATTTAGTGCTATACCAAACTCCCAAGTAACTATTTTACTGACAGAAAAAAAAATATTCTGGAAGAACAAAAGATCAAGAATTTCAAAGGAACTAATGAAGAGGAAAGCAAATGAAGGTGGCATAGCTGTACCAGATCTAAAACTATATTATAAAGCAGTGGTCATCAAAACCATTTGGTACTGGCTAAGAAATAGAGAAGTTGATCAGTGGAATATGTTAGGTTCACAGAACAAAACAGTCAATGACAATAGCAATCTAGTATTTGACAAACTCAAAGACACCACTTTTGGAATGAAAATTCACTATTTGACAAAAACTGCTGGGAATATTGGAAAATAGTATGGCAGAAACTAGGCACTGACTCACACCTAATACCGTATGCCAAGATAAGATTGAAATGAGTTCATAATCTAGACAAAAAGAATGATATTATAAAGAAATTAGAAGAACACAGAATAGGTTAACTCTCAGATCTGTGAAAGAGGAAGGAATGTGTGACCAAAGAAAAACTAGAGACCATTATTGATCATAAAATAGATAATTTTGATTATATTAAGTTAAAAATCTAAAGCAGGCAAGATTAGAAGAGAAACAATAAACTGGGAAAACATTTTTATATCCAAAGGTTCTGATAAAGGCCTCATTTCTAAAATATATGAAGAATTAACTCAAATTTCTAACAGTTCAAGCCATTAGCCAATTGATAAATGGTCAAAGGATATGAACAGACAATTTTCAGATGAAGAAATTGAAACTATTTCTAGTCAATGAAAAGGTGCTCCAAATCACTATTGATCAGAGAAATGCAAGTTAAGACAACTCTGAGATACCACTACACACCTGTCAGATTGGCTAAGATGATAGGAAACGATAGTGACCAATGTTGGAGGAGATATGGGAAAACTGAGACACTGATACACTGTTGGTGGAACTGTGAACAGATCCAACCAAGCAATTTGGAACTGTGCTCAAAACGTTATCAAACTGTGCATACCCTTTGATCCAGCAATGTTTCTAGTGGGATTATATTCCAAAGAGATCTTAAAGGAGGAAAAGGGACCTACATGTGCAAAAATGTTTGTGGCAGCTGTTTTTATGGGCTGGATACTGAATGTATGCCCATCAATTAGAAAATGGGTCAATAAATTATGGTATATGAATATTATGGAATACTATTGTTCTGTAAGAAACGACCAGCAGGATTATTTCAGAGAGGCTTGGAGAGACCTACATGAACTGATACTAAGTGAAATGAGCAAAACCAGGAGATCATTATTCATAGCAACAACAAGATTATACAATGATCAATTCTGATGGACGAGGCTTTTTTCAACAATGAGAGTTTTCAAACCAGTTCCACTTGTTCAGTGATGAAGAGAGTTATCTACACCCAGAGAGAGAACCATGGAAACAGAGTACGGACCACAACACAGCATTCTCACTCGCTCTGTTGTTATTTGCTTGCATTTTGTTTTCTTTCTCAGCTTTTTTTTTTCTTTCTTCTTCATTTGACTTTTCTTGTGCAGCAAAATAACTGTATAAATATGTACATATATATTAGATTTAACATGTATTTGAACATATTTAACATGTATCGGACGACCTACCAGCTAAGGGAGGGGGTGGGAGGAAGGAGAGGAAAATTTGGAACAAAAAGTTTTATAAGGCTCAATGTTGAAAAAAATACCTATGCATATGTTTTGTAAATAAAAAACTTTAATCAAAAAAAGCAACATAATATTTTCATTTTTTGTCATTGTTATTTGCTTGTATTTTGTTTTCTTTCTTATTTTTTTCCTTTTGATCTGATTTTTCTTGTGCAGCATGATAATTGTGGGAATACATATAGAAGAATTACATATATTTAACATATATTGGATTACTTGTTTAGGGAAGGAGAGGAAAGGAGGGAAAAAATGGAACACAAGATTTTTCAAGGATTAATGCTGAAAATTATCTATGCATATATTTTGAAAATAAGAAGCTTTTAAAAATCAAATTGTTATTGGTTAGATTCTAATCCTTGAGTCATTTAATATAAACCATCTTTTATGGTCAATGTGAGTTCATTAAATCAGACTGGATGATTTGCTGTTATATACATTAACTTTATTATAAAAGTAATTTAAATTAAAACTAAAAGCTTAAGGGTTCATAATCCAAGCAATTTATTTAATTGTCATCTACATGAGTATCATAGTTAGTTAGAAAGAGTTTATTCTCCCTTAAATCTTTATATCTATATCTACATATCTTTAATTCTTATCAAACTGACTCATTGAGAAAGAATAATGACTAAACCTTTAGCATCAGTGACCAACCTAGATCATTATCTTTATGTTTATTAACATATACTTTTATTTAATGTGGATTCAGTACATGACAATGCAAGATCTTCAGACTTTCTCTTCTTCTATAAATGCCAATGTCAGTGTAAAAAAAAAAAAAAGTAATCTTCCTTGCATATTGCCCTGACCTTATCAAAAAAAAAAAAATCCTCTTTTATTACCTATATATACTTTGTGTAAAAGTCTAATAGTTTGTCCTGAATATCAAAGCCTCTCATCAACCTGTTCCTATCATCATTACCTCCCATAACCTCTGGTATGATGCATCTCTCTATCATTTAAATTTTCTATCAGCCTTTTCTCTTTACTGTCTAGTAAAGTTTTTCTTTCTTTCATCTGGTCATTCTTTCATCCTACTTTTTTTTAACCTTGTTTCTGGACTATACTATCCCTTCCCACTTATCAAAGAACTTCTATTTATTCAATACATAACTGAAAATACAGCATTTTTCTTGATAAGTCTGGGAAGGAAAAAAAAAAAGGAAAATCAGGGTCTACTGAATGAACACAAAATAGGTAATGTCTACCTTTGTCACATAAATGAGAAAATTTAAAAATAAAATACAGTTAAAGAAAAAATAGTTCTTATTTTAGTAAATATAGTAATAAGCATACCTTTCATTTTTCCACATTTATTCAAAAGATAATGTTAAAGTTCATTGGTCTAAAAAAAGTTCAGTGACTCTCCATGCTCTATTTAAAAGTTCCCCAGACCTAACAAAAAGTCAAATCAATTTTGATTCTTTAAATATCTTTTTTTTTTCCCCAGGGAGGGGGAATATGCATATACTTATGTTTTTATTTGTAACATAATTTGCTATTCTGTACAGGTTATTGCTAATGAAGTCCCTATTTGAATGCCACATCATGGCATAGTCCAGGTCCTTTAAAGCCATGTCAATTGTATACATACTCCTGAAGGGTCTAACAAGCTAGAAAGACTTCAAGTATAGGCCCCATGGTAGATTATGACTCTTATCAAAGGATTATACTAATTAGCTTTAGTAAAACTCATCAGTAAATTGATCATAGACTAAGATTTTTTGACATAGACTTTTTTGTTTGTTTATTTTTGCTACAGTAACTTTCAATGACCATCTATTAATTTACAAAAAGTCAGTAATCCTTGTTAATGGAGAAAATATCTACACAGATAAAACTGCAGTTCTCTGAAATATTGAAGATGTTACCTCCCCTTCTAGATTGTAATCTCTCTGAAGGGAGAAACTATGTTTTCTTTATCTTTTGTTTTTCGGCACTGTGTAACAGGAGGAATATGAAGAAAGTAAATCATCTGGCTTTTCTATAAATTTAACATTACCTATTCTAGTACTTTGCACACAAGGGACAATAAATAAATTATTTTTATAATTTGCATGAAAAACCTATCACAATATCCTGGAACTGCCAGTATATGTAAGCAAATGAATAAAATCTAGAAGTAAACATGTATAGGAGGAGTGCTGATAGAAGGTCTAATTATAGGATTCTACTTGAAAGGAACTTTACTTGGAACTCAGCAGAGGGATTTGCATAGCGAAAACAATAAATATTGGCTGATTTGATTTGAATTTTTATACAAGGAGTTATAGAATAAGAACCCCTAACCCCGCCCCCCCCCAAAAAAAACAAACTCAAAAATCTCTCCAGTAGAGTTTGCATACACAGAAACAAATGGAGAAAAAAAATAAAAGGCTTCTAATTTAGCACACTTAATATAACAGATGATTGAGAAATTCAACTAAAAACCCAAGATGGATGTGTCCCATTTTTTTTATTGTTTTCCTTTTGGAAAAGTACATCACTTTGATAACTATGTGAAATTAATGCATTTGCTTTTGAAAAAAGAAATATCTTATTCAATAAACTGAGGAAGAAAGGGAAAGAATGGCATCATTGTTATGATGAAAGCATGAGTTGCATGCCCCACAAGTCCAATAATGAACAAGGTAGCTCTACTTAAAAATTCATTTAAAAATCATCATCAAATCACTAATGTATTGCAAACAATCTGGGTTTGATTTTGGCACCTAAGGCATGGGGGAATCCTTTGTATTTATCTCAGGGAATTAGCTACTACACTTCTTTGTCAGCAGTGAGATTTGATTTTACTGTAAAGTAAATTAATTACTGGCACTTGACCAATTTTCCAATCAATAAAGAGGCGTTTGTTGAATTAAGTTCTTTCAGACTACTGACATCAACTCAACACACATTTTTCAGTGACCAAAACACTACCTGTTACCTTCTAATCTTACCTTAAAAGATAGCAATATCTAAGTTGAAAATCACATAGGGAAAGAAGTGTACTGGACTAGTTATACTGTTTTTATATATAGCTTAATGAGAGAAATGCAATGAAATGGAAGGCTGTATGCAGTTCCACTGAAGTACTCTACTGCCATCTCAAACAGCTGCAAAGCCCCTGAGACTGGAATACAGCCTCCCCATTGAAGCTCATTTCACTCATTGTTGCTCATAATATGATCTAAAGGAACATTTTCAGGATCTCATAGAAAGTTTAAATGTTGTTTGATGAGAGCCATTAGATATTTAAATCTGAAATGAATGACATAGCAAGAGAGGCAATCACTGCACACCTAAAGTAAAGCATCAAACTTCCAGGGTATTATCTCTACTTGTTTACTGCTAATATTTGTAATGATGCACACTATAATGAGAATACAAACCATCAAGGAATTTTTTAAAAGAGAGGTGTGAAATTCAGTTTCAGGTACCCTTTCACCAAAGAAGTTGTACTGACTGTGTAGTAATTTTATTTAAGTTCTCTTAAGGAAAAGAAATTCTACTATTTGTCATAGTGACTTCGCAAAAGCCAATACAAAACCATATTAGCAATATTTGCTAAAGCATTAAGTAATTCTGAGCAAAATGCTGCCATGTTTGAAATATATGTCTTTTTATTATATTGTAGTTATGCTATCTGTGACTGATTTTGATAATAATATATGCTTCCTTTAAACTTTTTGAATCATCAAATAGTAGAAGTGACCTTAAAGTAATTTAAATTGGCTGATGACTGTCTCTTGCAAAAATAATTTTCACATGGCATAAATCTTTTAATTTAAATTTCCTCACCAAGGAGCCTTGCACTTGCTTTAAGAGGTAAATAATATAATTTGTCAAATTCTTAGAATTACCTAAAGTCAATTATATTTTATGTTGTAAAGTTCAAGCCTAGGAGTATAGTAAAGCCAACTACTATTTTTAAAAATGGGTTAGCATGTGTAGGATATAATGCTTAGAGTTGTATAAAAGTTGGTTTCCCACTCAAATCCCTAAAACTTAAAAATAATCCATCTGCCATTTTTTAGGGTAGTATTTAGAAAGTGGCAGGTACTCTGAGTACACATATATCTGTACAGGAGTTGGCTATTATGCTTTATCTATCCCTATCCTCATGTCCCCTCAAACTTCTTTTCTCTAAACTTGCATTAAAATAAAAAGGTTATTATTACTGTTGATTAACAAGTCGAGTCAAATCAATTAGCATTTACTAAACAGCTACTATGTACCAGCCATTATGCTATAACTTGAAATAAAAAAAGACCAAACAAGCTCTCATGGAACTAGCCCTGTGGGGGAGACAATGTGCAAACAACTTCATACAAACAAAATACACACAGAATAAATTGCAGATGGTCTATAACTGAAGACACTAAGATTAAGGAGGATTTGGCAAAATTCCTTGCAGGTGTGACATTAGCTGAAACTTGAAGGAAGCCAGAAAAGCCAAAAAGTGAAGATGAAGAAGGAGAATACAAGTTATAGGGAATAGCCAGTGAAAATGTTTAGTCAAGAGATAGAGTGTCTTGTGTGACAAACAACAAGGAGGCCAAGGTAAGTGGATTGATTTCAGGATATATGAAGGGAAATAAAATGTAAGAAGAAAGGTGGAAAGGGTCCAAGTTTTAAAGGATTTTAAAAGCAAAACAGAGGACTTGGTAGCTAACCCTGGGCATACAAAAAGCCACTGGAATATATTTGAAAAGACAAGTGATATGGTCAACCTATCATCTGACAGTTAAGTGGAAGATATTATGGAAGCCAGGAAGCCAACCAGCAGGTTATTGCATTCATCCAGGTGTGAGGTAATAGCATGCACAGCTGAAGTGTCAGAACAGAGAAGGAGGATGTAGAAGAGATTTTAGGAAGGTGGAAATGAAGACTTACTGAATATGAGGGAGAAGGGAATCAAGAATGACTCCTAGGCTGCAAACCTATATGTCTGGGAAGATAATGGTGCCCTTGACAGTAACAGGGAAGAAAAGAGAGGAAAACTTTTTTAGGGGAAGATAATGAGCTTAGTTTTAGACTTGCTGAAATTAAGATGCCTAGAGGACATACAATTTGAGATATAAGTGGAGTTCAGAAGAGAGGTTAGACCCAGATAAGTTAATCTGAGTCCTTTCATAGAGTTGATAATTGAAAGCATGAGAGATGATTTCATGAAATCATCTGATCGCATTCCCAATACTACCCTACCAACTTTAATCAATATTTGTTTACCAACCATGACACCATATCAAAATGTGCTTTTGCAATGGGGGAGAGGAAAGGAGAAATGTTCTTATTTGCTTTTCATTTAATTATTTTTCTTTTTTTTTTCATTTAATTATTTTTCAATAGTAATTGTAACAATAGCATATCTGTTACTTTTTCTAATGCCCTTACTGAGTAGGTACCATTCATTTTTCATCTTTGGCTTTTAAAAAATGTCTACGTAATTAATTTCTGCACTTTATATGCTGTTTTCTACTGGTTTACATTATATTGTTTGAGTTACTTTCCTTTGAAAACATATGCTGAAAGACAGGGTCAAATATAGAAATGCAGCAAAGATTTTAAAATCACATTTGAGGTGTTAATTTCCTTTAAAATATTGATTAAAAAGTACTTTGGATAAATTAAAAACAAAAAAAAAATAAAGTAACAATGGAATTTTTATGTCTAGCCAAAGAAAATGCAAAAGTCAACATGATATACCAAATCTTGATTCAATTTTTAAAAATTCTATAAATTATATACAAAGCATGTATATATATATATATAAAGATGACTTTAAACTTTTTCAGTCATATAACCAACAATAATTTTCTAACATAAACCTTCAATATGTATAAATTTAAGTTGTATATTTTCAATTATTCTAACAAAAGTTTACATTATAAAACAATGAAAAAACAGAAATATAAAAAGGATAAGATAAGGAGGAAATAATATCTGATCCTACAAATAATAGGAAACCACTAGAATTTAGTGAGTTGGGATATGATATAATCAAACTCACATTTTAGGAAAATCACTTTGGCAGCTGTGTTGAAGATGAACTGAAGGGATGAGAGAGTTAAGGAAAGTAGTCCAATTAGGCATTTACTATAATAGCAAAGGAGAAAGGTGAAGTCTCTACATTTTAGCATGTTTAACATATATTGAATTGCTTGCCATCTAGGGGAGGTAATAGGGGGAAGCAGGAGAAAATCTGAAACACAAAGCTATGCAAGGGTCAATGTTGTCAAATTATCTGTGTATATGTTTTGAAAATAAAAAGCTTTATTTAAAAAAAAAAGAAAAGTGATGTCTTCCCTAAATCAATAGAGTGGCCGAGTGAATGGAGAGATGACAGATGTGAGAAATATTGGCAACTGATTTGATATGTGGGGTGAGGGAAAATGAGGAGTAAAGCATGATACCAAGATTATAAATCTGAGTGACAGATAGTAGTGTCCTCAAGAATAATAGGTTTGGAAGAGGGGTGGGTTTGGGAGAAAATATAATAAGATCCCTGATGCAGATCACAAGCTATCCATGCCTGCCCATACTATGTAACTCATTCTGTCCCACTCAAAATGAAAAGCAGAGAGGCAGCCTTTAAATCACTGGTCACTGCCCTAGAAAGAAGAGCCCACACTGTGAA
Source organism: Antechinus flavipes (assembly GCF_016432865.1). Classification (NCBI taxonomy): domain Eukaryota; kingdom Metazoa; phylum Chordata; class Mammalia; order Dasyuromorphia; family Dasyuridae; genus Antechinus; species Antechinus flavipes. The sequence continues at coordinate 351,797,497 of NC_067398.1, read as the reverse complement.
AACTGCCTACCCATTGAGATGATATAGAGGGCAATGGATGGATATGCTGGGAGTGTAGCAAAAATTTCCCACTGGCATCTGTGCAGCTATTGAAATGATTCTCTGAAAGCACAAAATTCAGCTTAGGAGGAAGATTGGGAGCTTGCATAATAGAGGAATGGGGCAGTTTGAGAGTTTTGGGGAATAAGAGTAAATAAGTATGGTGGTATGGGAGAAAAATCTCACAGATCGTGGCTACTGACAGCAGGGTACAATGTGATGAATCTTCTTTCCATTCCAATGTCACATTTCCTGAAGTAAACTATAGTTTCTGTGGGGCCCCTGTTTCCATTTTATAGAATATTCATATAAACCAGTTTGAAAGGTGATAATAAAATATTTCATAGAGAAAAAAAAACTGCAGTTCAATTACATTCTCACTTTTGATTAAGAAAAAAAGTTTTTTACACTTTAAAAGTAAATAAAACCAAAATCCTAAGACAAAGCAATTTAGATCAGTCAGCAAATGCCAAAGGTTTTGCTGTTAACATAAAAATCAGAAGTTACTGGTATCTGCAATGGCCTGATTCTTTCCCCTTCTTTTCATTCAATTCAGAAATTCTTAAAACTTGATAAGGAAGGGAGGAAGGAAAGAAGGGAGGGAGGAAGGAAGGAGAGAAGGAGAAAAAACATATTAAATGCCTTGTATATGTCAGTCATTGTGCTAAGCACTTTACATATAGGATTCTATCAAATCCTTACAAAAATCCCAAAAGGTAAATGCTATAATTACTCACATTTATAATTGAAGATACAGACACAAAAGTAAGGGACTTGAACTCAGTTCTTCCTCATTCAAGTTCCAGCACTCTATTCACTGCATTATCTAGTTGCCTCTAAAAAGGCAAAACAAGTTCAGCAAAACCACTTAAGACATCAAACAAGTCTCAGAATACATGCATTTCACACTTACACTCCCTTACCTCTGCTAAAAAAAATTACAATTATCTCAGTACTTCTCTAGAACCCAAATATTTTTCAAGTACATACAAAATATAAATTATAGACTTTTCCGACATTTGATTTCTGATTTTGAAAGGTAGTTTAGGAACAAAGTTATTTTAACCACATACATATATAGAGGCAAAAGCTTTGAACAGGTGTATTCCCTCACCTGTTTGAATATGTATATATTCCCTTCTATCATAAAATTTTCCCTCAACAATTCCCCCTTAAATATATATTTATATGCATGTTCATGTTTGGTATGACACTAAACATCTTTGTTCTGTAATAATTACTGTTGTCAAAATTATAACATGAGCTTAAAAGATAAACATATGTGTATATACATAATACATACATCCTGGGGTTAATATAGTTAGTTACAAGTAAAGTAGCTTTAAGGAAAAAAAAAAGGTCTACAGTACTCCCTTCTCGATATATTATATTAAATATCTTTTACTAACTGCATTAGAAAGCAATCATTGCTTAATGGCTGTCTAAATCCATTATCAGTGTACATTTAACCTTTCAATATTTAAAGATAATATTTAATTTGAGCAAATTAATGGACTGCCTGTGAGACCAAATATATCTACTTAGTCTTTCTGGTTTTCCATCAGTGATATTTCTCTATAGAGACCTGGTCTTGTGACAAGAAGCCTAGTAAAAGTGAAGATCTTTCTATTTGTAGTTTAAACAGATATTAATAAATGAGAAGCCAGTCTAACCCCCAAATGAGAAATAATGTCCTTATTAGCTACCACCTGTGTCTTCTGTCATTTACAAAGCTGCTTTTCACTCCTTACAGATTAATTTGTACCATGAATAGCAAAGATTTCATTGAGTTTATTACATATACTTTTATATTTTCAATGATTTTTATTTAATTCCAAATTATTTAATTCCATTGACTTTAAAAAGGGGACAGAGGTTCATATATTTTCAGAGCTGCAATTTTTTAAACTAAAATGCAATATATTTCACATTCTCACTAAGCAAGGGATGATGTTCATGCAATATGAAGACTACTTTGGTTTCACGGTTATGCTTTAAAAGACTCAACTAGGGGAAATGCCACTGAATAAAAGTTTGTGATATAATTCACTCAAGTATTTTAAGGGATCCAAAAAATGAGGTTACATTGGCAATAGCAGAATACCACTGTCATTAATCAGATGAAAACTTTTCAAATTTAGCATTTAAATGATGTAAAGCTTAACACTCTGACATTTCATAAGGTAGATATTTCCTTAGTGCAATATATGTGTGTGTTAGCTTTTTTTCTTAAATAAAAGGGAAAATAAAACACTTTATTCACCAGAATAAAATTTCTGAATGATCTCATTTCACTGCTGTTATCCAAATCTGTCCAAAATATTAGCATCTCAAAATCTGGAGGAGACAGAGGACTCTCTTGATATCTTACTTTAATACTAAAGGGTTATATGAGTTCTACTCCAAATGAAGTCCTCCAGGCAGCTCTTTATCCCTTTAGCAGTTAACTGTTTACAATCAATCTATACAATGCCCTTTGCTATTTTCAAATTCTGTTCAAAGAATTGCTCTTAATGTCCTTAGATTCTAAATAGCCACCTGAATCAACTAAACCATTGGTTAATTTATGATTCCTGGGTCATGCCAACACTTTCTTATTGTAAATTTGGGTGCTGGCATGAGCTTAACCTTTAAAATAGCAGTTCTAGTTCTATGATTGAAATAATAATATATTTTATACTTTTTTAGTAACTGATGCCTCACTGTTGATTTTCAACAACCATTATTGAGAACTTCTTAAGTACAAAGAGTATTGTAAATAATCTAAAATAATGACCATAATAATAGAAACAACAAATGCTGAGTCTTCAATTATATTGTATTCTTTCTTATGTCTTGATTAAAAAAATAAAATCCTAAACTACCCAAATTTTTAAGCAATTTTAAAAAGCTATACAACTGACAGTTTTCTAAAACAAACAATATTAATTTTAACAGATTATCGAAGCCAATAACTTATTTGCATAATTTATTAATGAACTGCCATTCTATTTCACATAATCTATTCTCAATTATGCCAATTGACTACAATTTGAATACACAGTAAAAGTTTCCTAATTCCTATATGACAAAGTGCAAATTATAAAATATTTTTAAAATCTCACTTTATTTCAAATCCTATTCATAATTACAAACTAAAATATAAAATTAAATTAAATTGATAAAATCACATTTTAATAATTATCACGTATTCATTTGTGATAAACATAAGGAGCAGTGACTTTACTGAAAATTGGTATTGGCACAATTGATTTGTTTTATACAATTACATATCTTTAGATTATAAAAAAACCATAACAACAATTATGTATTTCCTTAAAAGTTCCCATACAACATGGGTATTATCTTTAGTTGCCTGAATTTTATCATGGAAGTTAATCTGAGAACTAGATAAGACTTCATTAAAGAATGTGTTCTTTATTCTAATAGAGAATTATTCAATCCAAAGTATGAAGTAGTAGGCCTTATTCAGCTGAAGGGTAACTGATGCAGATTTCTCCTCAGTTTAATCACAAACTTCATTTTTATGGATTTAAAAAGGAAACTCATACATTCTAGTGTTGATATTCCTAGATGGTAATTGGTAGCTGCCCCCTTGATACCTAATGACAGGTAAAAAGGGATTTTTTTTTTAAGAAAATGAAGTTTCTGGCAAATATCATAGTCTTGTTAGGAGATGAATATCTACTTTGAGTTAGTTATAATAGGAAGCTCCTCTATAAATAAATCAAGTAATTTCTTTAACATAGGTACATTTCTTCAGTTTCTTCACTTCTCCCACCCCAAAACAACTCATATCAACCATCAGGCACTCAACTGTAACTTTTTTATCAATACTCAGAAACAATGATCTTCTCAAAGTAGAAAAAAAAAAAGTTAATTATTACTTCAACTTCCGTTTGTGGCCATCAGCAATGTTACCTTAATTTGGCCTTAATGACCTATAATCACTTTTAGCATATGGCTTTTAAGACTGTTATTATTCAGCTTGATCTATGGCTATAATGGAGCAGAACAGAACTGTGGATATAATTAAAATAAGTTCCTGTAAAAGTGGAATATGTAGTACATTGCTAATGTGTAAATGACTAAATAACTTAATTAGGTGAAATGAAGTGCACTTATAACCACAGATGCTTAAACTGAATCATGATAATGTTGTGTATATGAATATATTCTTTAAAAATGTTTAATAACTGAACAGTAGGGCAAAAAGAGGGAATAGTACCTATACAAATTCCAGTAGTTAATGCATTTTTAATACTGTGATAGCAAACTTATTGTCAGCTAAATCAAATCTCTTTTAGATATCAAAAATTACCAGAAGACTATTTATTTTGAAGGGAACTGACAAAGATGAAGAGGAAGAGGGGGAAAAGTACCTTGAGTCTAGACTATACACTTTTCATTTCAATATATATTTCCTTTTATTTCTTTATCTTAAAAACACTTTCTATGATTAAAATTGTCTTTGTAATTCAAGGCAAATTTTTACTATCAAATTTAAAGCAAAGTAATAAATCATTCAGATTACTGAGTTTTATTATGTCATAAACACAAATAAACATGACATGCATCAATACTCCTTTTTGGTTTCACTAGTGAAAACACAGGATGTCGAAATTCACCCCGAAAGGCTGTTCCCCAAAGCAAGAGCAGACAACCACAGCAGAGAAAAGAGTATGAAGTGCACATGTGGGGCCTTGATTCAAAATACAGCTGGTACATCTAATTTTAGGCCAAATGGCCTTGTCAGTGTCTCTTAACAAGGAAAATTTCCCAAATGAATATTAGAAGCTTTACTACTCTATAGCATTAATGTTTTATAATGAAAATATGTAATATAACCTACAACAGAGATAGAACTAAATAAAAGGTGAGGAAAACTTTAATCAAAAGTAACTTCATTTCAAATAAATAACTTTTAAAGATACAGACTTGATAAGTCACTTTATCTTTCTAGGCCTCTTTGAGTTTTCTGTAAAACTTAACAGTTCAGATTAAATAACCCCTAAGACTCCCTTCAACTCTACAAAGATGGCAAAACAGATATCTTTATTTTAAATATAGTAGATAAAATACTGAGTCTGGGGTCAGGAAGATACTAGTTCAAATTTGGCTTTACACACTTCCTAGATACATGACATAATCTTTTCTGCCTCAGTTTTATAAATTATAAAAATGCGAATGATAATAACAGACTCTACTTCCTAGGATTTTTGCGAAGATAAAATATATTACAAAATATTTATAATATAATGTACTGCAATACAATATAAATTATATTGAATTCCCATAGGTATATATACATATATAATATATGTGTATGAGAGAAAGAGAGGAAGGGGGGAGGAAGGGAAAGAAGGGAAGAAGGAATTAAGGAGGAAAAAAGAAGAGGGAGAAAGAGAAAATGAATGAGGCAGCTGAGGGATAGAGTGGATAGAATTCTAAACTTGAATCAGGAAAGCCAGTTCAAATTCTCCCTCAGTCATTTCCTACATAACTCTGAGAAGGTCTTCATACTCAGTTACCTAAAACATAGCTCCCAATTTACAGGATTGTTTTGAGGATTGAGTAAGAAATGTATAAAGTATTTTGCAATTTATTATATTCTATTAACCCATTGTATAAATGTCATTATTATTACATTCAGATGTACTTGAAGGGAATTACAAAAATCTTCCAATTTCATAAATCTCATACAATGCTGCAGAGTTAGCAAATTTGTTCTGACATTCACAAATAAAAAAAAGCCACTGACTTTTTCCCAAAAATTACAAGTGTGTAAATTTCATGAAAACCCCTATTTAATAATCTTAAGTGAAGCTACACATTTTCCCAGACTTAAGCAACACTATAAAAGGCAATAATTCCATAGTCCATTGACCTTTGAGATCAATAAACTTCTTGGATGTGCTAGAGTTGAAAAAATCAGGAAAGGACAAAGAAAATGGATCTCAATAAGTCAATCAATCCTTTCTCAATACCAATTTCACAAAAATTTGTCAAAACTATGAATAGGCAGTATTTCATTGCCCTTATTCACTGAGACCTTAAATATCACCTAAATGTGAATGACACCCAGGTTTAAACTCTTTTTATTCCTCCTATGTACCTCATAAGGACATCCTCACTTACAAACATTATTTACACTGTGTATTCCTAGTGTAATATGCACCATGAAGGTAAGAACTAATAAATTAACTACAGATTTACACAACTTTACAAATGTCCTTACACCTAATAGTTGCTCAACAAATGAGACTTAAATTGACTTATGAAAAGAAACAGAATGAAAATACTAGTTATTACTGATTCACTTTCTATACTAGCAGCCATGGGAGAATTATCATTTTCTACATTCTTGAACAATGCTATTTAGCATGCCGCCACAAACATAAGAAGACAGAGAAATCTTTTTCACATGGCCATCCTCTCTGGCAACCTTGCTCTTTTCATGGGGCTCAAAATCAACAGTGGTCTTATTGAAGCACCTGTCAAATGCATCTTACAGATATGCATGTTACAACGAAAATGTTCCTATAACATACCACAGCAACAAAACAATCCTATTAATTATGTACTTCATTTTTCCAGGGAAGAAATATATCAACACTTATGATTATATAACTACAGATTATGTAAAGCCTGTCTATATCCTTGGATAGTACCATAATTTTAATCAAAATGAAATTCCAGAGAAAATATAGAAGCTAATTTTCCTTGAGAACAAGTCTAATCCCTTCCAAGTTCTTCTATTTGGTCTAACGTCTGCAGGAAACTGCAATGTATTTCCAAGTTGCATTTCAATATAAGCTATAGTTGGACTTGATATCATGATAATATAACTTTATTAAAGGAAATGAATTTTCTTGGTAGAGTACAATAAAAAAAGAAATAATTATATTCAAAGATAAATTTATAGGGATCAGATTTAAAATAATAACATGGTTAAAAACTATTAATGGATAAACACACATATGCACATGCACACACATGCACATATACACAGACATATAGAAATCTGATTAAAGATTTTCCATGATTATAGAATCATGGAACAGAGACAGAATATACTTTAGAGGTAATTCAATTCATACCTGACAATAAGGAAACTAAGGCACAGATAAGGTAAGTGAGTTGACCAATTTCATTTCCCTTGCTATTCATCATGTCTATAATATTTTTCCCCATCATCTCTGCCTCTTGGCTTTATTGACTTTCTTCAAGTACCAGTAAAAATCTTTTTCCTATGAAAAGTCTTTCCTGATCTCCTTTAATGCCAAAATCTTCCCTCTATTATTTATCTTCAATTTACCCTATTTATATTGCTTGTACATAGTTGTTTATAAATTGATCTTCTTCCCCCACCCTCATTAGATTATGAGCTCTTTGAGAGCAAAAACAGTCTTTTGCCTTTCTTTGTAATTCCACTGCTTAGTACAATGCCTGACACAGAATAAGTGCTAATAAATTTTTTTGGGTGACTAAATGGCAGAATTTAAACTGGATCCTATATCTAACATCATCTGCAAAGGTTTTTCCATTATATCATTCTACATTCACACACACACACACACACACACACACACACACACATACAGCATTTATTAAGCACATACTATACAGTACTAAGCACATACAGGTACAGTGCTAAGTACTCCACAAATATTTTCTCATGTATATGTGTGTGTGTGTGTGTATATGATACATACATACACATACACATACACAAGTTTCTTCCAGTCTTATTTATTAAAGTATGGGTAGGTCAGTTACTTAACCCTATTTGCCTCAATTTCCTCATCTGTAGAAATGAGCTAGAGAAGGGAATGACATACCATTCTAGTATCTTTGCCAAGAAAACCTCAAATGGGGTCATGGAAAGTAGGACATGACTAAAACAACTGAACAGCAGCAATAATAACATCATCATAAGTCAGAAGGACCTCAATGTAATAAGCTACAAATGATATCATAAAAAATTTAAACTGACTATATTTTGACAGTTAAGAAATTGTTATAAATGTGGTTATCATTTCAAAAATAGTTCTCTAAATAGATCCTGACTGTCTGGGACAAAGGTTAATGTAATTATTAAACTAAAAGAAAAAATTAAAATATAAGAACACTGCATGAAATCACAGCAACTATCACTCAGTCTATTCAAACAATTGTCAACTGAGAAAAATGGGAAAGGGACAAAATAATATGCTCCAGCAATAACCATTTATTAGAGGAATAAAGCTGATGCAAAGTAACTCCCACAACAAGAATTCCACCTTAGCTAACAATTCTTGCCAAGGGAAAAGGCATGGCAGCAAAGGACAACAGCAATGTAAAAAACAAAGTCATTTGTGAAACAATTTAGAGGTAGATGGCAGAAGGTGGCTCTATTGCCTCATCAAATATGAAAAAGAGGTTTAGTGGGAAATGATCAGAGAATTACAGGATTACAAAATTAGATCTAAAAGGTACCTCAAAAGCAAATGGAAACTACAAAGAGCAGGGGTGTAAACGCTATCTAAAGCCAGATCATATAGCAGCTAGGTGGCACAATGGATAGAGTTTCAGACCTAGAATCAGAAAATTTATCTTCCTGAGTTCAGATCAGGTTTAGACTTTTACTAGCTGTGTGACCCTGGGCAAGTCACTCGACCCTGTTTGTTTCCTCTTTTATAAAATGAACTGGAGAAAGAAATGGAAAACTACTCTAGAATCTCTACCAAGAAAGTCCCAAATGGGGTCATGAAGAATAAGACACAATTGAAAAATAACTGAACAACAATAAACCAGATTATCCTGACATGAGATATTTTGTTTACTTTGTCTTCTTGGGGGGAGTGGTGCTGTTTAATGATTAAATGAAGAAGTTCATGCTGAAGGAGATGATTTTAAGAAACTTGGTGATTAATTTTCAAAATATCTAAAAGAGGGAAATATTCCAAAAGAATGGAAAAATCACAGATGACATTTTTACCCTTAAGGAAAAAAAAGTACCTTAAAGCCATCAGCAATTATTACTCCTAAATGTCTGCCCAAACTGCAGCAATAAGTAATTTTAATACTATTAAATAAAAGTTACTAAGATTAAGAAAGAAATCAAGGAAATATCAATTTAATTATAGAAGGACAAGAGGGTAAAAACATTTGTGGAGATCTAGAAAACATGTGAGTTCCTTCACAAGTTTTAAGAATTAATGGCATTGTTTTTAAATTACTTCATATTTAACTTCAAAATTTATGTCTTTCCTGATTCCCACAGTTGGAATTTAGCTTTCATTCCCGAGAAATATAGTACTTGAAGGCTTACAAAATGCTTTACATGTATTATCTCATTTAATCCTGTAAGGTAGGTTCTTTAATTAACCCCATTTTAGATATGATGAAACTGTGGTTGACAGAGGTCAAGTGACTTACTCTGCCACAAAGATACTAACTGCCTGATGCAGGATTCAAATTTAGATCTTCCTTTACATCACCTAACTGTTCTTTCCTTCATTTGGGATCAAAGAATTAAGAGTTGGAAGAGGCCTTAGAAAGAATCTAGAACAACCCTTTCATTTTATAAGTGAAGAAATTGATGCCCATAGAATTTAGATGGTTTTCTAGAGATCAAATAGTAAGTGGCAAAGCTGGGCTTTGAATTATGTCCTCTAAACCCAAATACAGCATATTGTATATTTGTGTATATCTTTTATCTCCCCTAATAGAACAAATGCTCCTGGAGAATAGGAACTGTGACTTTTAATCTTGTTGTCTACTTCTAGGTCTAAGCATGCAGCACCAAAAAACTTGTCATTTTTATGCTATAGTTGAGACCATGTTTTCATCAACTGCCTCTAAACCAGAAGCAAATAGCCTAGGATTACAAATGATCAACATCAAGAACTTTAACCTTGGCTCCTCACTTACTGCCTGTATGGCTTTGGAACAGTCACTTAAACTTTGTAGGCCTAAGTTTCCATGACTGAAAAAAACTAGGTTGGATTAGATATGACCCTGAGCATCCTTCTAGTTCTAAATGTATGTTCACTGTTGACTATGTTCACTATGAACCGTGAATCAATGGTTATTAGAATACTCCATTTAGCTACAACTTTACACAATTGCACAAAGGTAATTTTTAAAGCAAAGATCCTGTACAACTTCACACTGAAAACACTTTATCCTCTAAGAAGTTTCATCTCTGACTAGAAGGTTTGGGATTCCTTCATCAACTGGTAAATTATGTGAGCTTATATCACTCTTTTTGTGTGTGTGTCACTCTCAGTTATCATCTAATTAGTAATATTAAGAACAAACTTTCTATAGCAGGAAGAGAACATTTAATCAGAAAATATTTAAATATTTGTCTGGGAATGCCCTTCATGTGCCATTCTTATCCCCCTGCTTTCCTAGAATATTTTGGTTATTGTCTAGATTTGATGCAATTTGTTAACTATTTGTAAATCAGGTCTTCAAAACTTGAGTTATAACATGGACATGCTGAGACTCATCTGTATCTATTAATAACTATTAGAAAAAGTATGTCTCCTACCCTTCAACATCTTTAGCCATTTTGTATTCCTTTTTTATTGTGTCTAAGGAAAGATGGCCCTTGTTTTTGCCTGGGTCAAATCTAGTGCCTTTATCTCATCTTTTTTTTCATATCCTCAGGAATTTTCTGCATTGATCATACCCTTTTTTCCCCTCTATTTTTCTATTGTATCCTCTTTCCTGAATTCTTTATCATAGCCTACAATAATATTCAAGTCTTCTCCACTAAAAAACAAAACAAAACAAAACAACAACAAAAACACATTTGTCTTTGACATTTCCTCAAACTATTGTCTCCTTCCTTTCATGATCAAAATTCTAGAATGATTAAGACAATGTTACTACTTCCTAACCACTCAATTATTAGCTCTTGAAATATTATTTCCAAATGCATCATTCTATGAAAACTGTTTTCTTAAAGGTTATTGACAATGCTTAACTGAAAATTCACGGAACCTTTTCCTAGTCTTCCTTCTTTGATACTATTGACTCTCCTATATATGCTCTCATCCCTTGGCTTCTGACATTCTCTCTGTCTTACACCAATCTGGCTAAAAAATTCTTCAGTCTCATTTTCCGGAACAAGCTCCATCTCCAAAAATAAGTATACTTCACAAAGCCCTCTGTTAGGATCTCATTTTCTTTCTCTATTTCTCTCCCTCAATGATTTCATCATTTCTCATGAGTTTCAATTACTGTTTCTAAGTAGATGATTTTTAAAACTATATATCCAGTCCTAATCTATCTCCTGAACTATAGTCCTCTATCACCAACGATTTGCTGCACATATCCACATGAATGTCACACTACCATCTTAATTTCAATATGTCCAAACTGGAATTCGTTATTAAATGAAGACAATTTCAAAATAGAAGCCCTTATTAAAGTCATCCCTCATCCAAACTTTTCTATATCTATTGAGGAGATAATCCATCCATCTAGTCACAAGATTAATGACTTTTAGAGTCATTTTGGTTCTTCCTTGTTTCACATCCCTCACATTCAATTTTCAATTCTATTTCTACAACATCTCTTGTCCATCACATTTTTTTTCTACTGCCACCATCTTAGTGTATTACTTATCACTGAGATCATTTCAATACACAGTCTCTTATTTTATCCCTTTCCTTTGATTCTTTGGTTTTAAAAAAAATCTATCCTCCAAAAAGCTGCCAAAATAATCTTCCTAGTGGACATATTTAAAAATATCACTTCTATGCTCAAAAGCCTACAGTGGCTTTCCATTCCCTCTAAAATGAAATGTAAACTTGTCAGCCTGGAATTTATTTAAAACTTTCTATTATATAGTTCCAACCTACCTCCCCAGCCTTATTTTATATCGCTACCCTTCACACATTTGAAACTGTGAAACTAGAATAAAAGTTCTCTAAAATCAACATACCCAAATCCCATCAACAAGTATTTATATAGACCATTCCTCACTCTGGGAATACAATCCTTTCTCATCTCTACCTTTCAGAATGAAGAGATACCATCTCTGTCATATCAAATTTCATATTCTCTGAAAGCCCCTTTCTGATACTCCTCAGAAAATAAGGCTCTTTCACTCCTCAAATTATTTTTATCCTTTTATCTATGTATATGCTATATCTTTGTAGCTACATATAAGGTGATATAAAAATCTCTATCTGCATATATTCTAGTCACTTGATTGACATACAGAACATACTGACCCAAATATATGGGTGTACATAGAATGCACATGCATATACACACATGAGTAATCCAACTTCCATATAAGCTAACACCACTGAATTAACATCAGAAATAAGCACAGCAGAACAAACAGACACACACTAAAATAAAATCCTCATGTCAATTTTGCTGAATCATTTTTGAAAGAAGTATTCCTATAGCTGAGAACAGACTAACTGTCTTTCGTCTTCCTTTGGCAGTAGAAATAATATGATCGAAGTCAAAGAACTGTTACTTTGGAGCAAAAGAAAATGTTTGACTAAAAAAGAAGACACTAAATGTTCAGTCTTAGAATATGCTTCTGTTGTTGTAATATTTATTTTAAGGGAGAGTAGAGATAAAGAGTTCCTTAAAGCCATTTAGTGTATGGGAATAGAAAAAATAAAATTAATAACGAACATTAGAGAAAGTCATTCCAAAGTACTAGCTTTTTCATTCTTAAATTCCATAATTAATCAGTTTTTATGAAAAATGAAAATAAATTCTAAAACCATAATATATCAACTAAAAGGTACACTTTATAAAAACTGTAATATGTGACTCATAAACTCAGCTACACAAACATACACACACACATACACACACACTTATGTTTAATTGTAATTCTTTCCCCAGAATTAGACTAAAAGAGATGTTATCAATTGGGCAATGTAGGTCAAGACTACCTTTGATGCTTCCTATATCAGGTTCCATATTTTTATCCTGCATCCTAACTCTAGATACTTTCCCTTCTCCAGATACTTAGTATTATGAGCCTTCCCTCTGCCCAAAGACCCCCATTCCTACCCGAGTTCCCTGATTGTTATCATCTTTGCATTTTCTTCTAATAATGATTAATTCTGTTATTTATCACCAGATTTTTTTATAACTTTAAAATATTCAGGAAATAAAGAGGCAAATGACTTTTCCTAAACCAAACTAATTAAGGCAATTTGAATATGAGAATTAATCCAGTCATATCAGTCAATGATTCCAATTTTGAAACGTTCACAAAGGCTTCATATAGATATCTACTTATCAACAAGCATCTATGTATATGGATATGTATATATATCCATGTTATTTTACTAACTCATTATGAGTTTGTGTCATCTTATCAAAGACCCCTTATGATCAATGCTATGTATTTTAAAAATAACTGTCTTAGACCTAAGGTGCAATCCATGACCTTGCATGATACTAAAGCTATTTGTTTTATATGAAAATCAAATTCCTGCACTTAGTTTTTGCATTAAGACATAACCAATGAACATAATCAGCCAGAGAAAAAAGAAATATAAATTTTAAGAGACATTGAAATAAAAAAGAATGCTCTTTAAATATACCATGAAATGCATCTTTTCTTTTTGAACTTAAAAGACCTAGTACTTTTTAAAAATATAAAATATACAATTCCTAATAATACCTAGTAGACAAAATGATTAACCAAAACTAAAGAAAACAGAAGCAGAGAATTAGTTGGCATCCATGATTCTGGAAAATGAGGAAGCATTATTTCACCTCTAATCAAGAATTAACAGATGATTTTCCCCCAAAGGTTACTGCTCACAAAATACAATCAAATAATGTTGGTTCAAGATGGAATAGAATATCATATAAAACAAAACCACTCAGCAAAAGTATTAGTTTAAGATTCATCAACAGGGACTTTTGGCATCAACCTTTGGATGTGATATCTGATATCTGACTATCAAGGGAGAACAAAATCAATTTAAAAGATGTGACTAAACAAACATAATGTTTATTGGTAATAAGAATATAAGCAAAAGGAATCCTAGATCATGCATAACCACAATAGACTCTTAAATAAGAAAAAAGAGTCCCCCTTGCCTCATTCTCCTACTACCACCCCAACACCCACTCAAAATGCAAAAGCAAAATCAATTTGTTTAACACTTTAGTCTAAATAGAAGTACATCAATGATATATGGGTAAAATAGCCTCTAAAACAATGAAAGTCACATTAAAAATAAAGCATGAGTTTCACTGCTCTTCCTATAAACCCTAAATAAGGAATAATGACACAATTTGCAATTATTAAAAGGTTGGAACAGAAATTTCATAACAGAAACCAATGCTCACTGTGATTTCATGAACTCTCCAATGGACTAATTTTATAGATCTTAACAAAGTCTTTAGCCAATTCTGAAAATGTTTGCAACATAAATAGCCACACAGATACAATACAAGCTACAACTGAGTATATTTCATTTCTTATAAGCAAATGAAAATAGCTGTGTAAGTCAGAAAATTTAATTTCTGTTTAACAAGACAAATAGAGTATCACTCTCATTGCCTGTCATGCCTCTTCACTGAATAGTAACAGCACAGACAAACAATAAATTTTAAGGTCACTGGCATATACTCAACTTCCAAAAGACTTTTACCATATCATCCTTTCTCTAAAGTTGCAAAGAACTTCATGTGGAAACGGACATTTCTGTAATGATCTATCCTTTAGGCTACAGTCTTGAGTCCGAAATGTTAGCATTTAATGTGGATTTAAATAGTAAATTTTTAATCTAAGCACATCTAGATTCATATTTTATTATGTATTATTTGCAAGGCACTTATTTTTGAATGTTCATTTTTATGTGATGAAGAAAACCAATTTGCAATTGTTAAAAAAGAGATATAGAAAGGACAAGCGGAGCATCAACTGTTGGAACCTCTTGTTCAAAATCCCTTCTTAGTCATGTTGTTTTTTTCTAGTGAGCTACATCCTAACTATAAAGAAAATGAAAGACATTCATTCTATCTTTCACTTAGCTACTATCTTTTAAAATACAAATGACTCTAAAAAATGTGGGGGCCACTTAGGGAAAGGCAAATGAAAAGAATTCTGAAGTTTTACCTCATACCCAGCAAACTGACAAAGAAGAAAAGAAAAGATTAATATGGGATAGGTTATGGGATGAGAAACGAAGTAATACACTATTGGTGTCATTGTGAATTGACTATTCTAAAAAGTAATGGGATTATTAAAAAAATAAAATATGGAAACATATCTTTGAACTACAAATCCCTCTGTTAGACTCTCAGAAGGAGGCCAAATATAGAAGGAAAGGCGCTAGATATAGTTACAGTTGATATAGAACTAAAAAAGTCAGAGGTGAAATTTTTGGGTAGCTAAGAATTAGAAACAATATGTAGATACCTATCAATTAGAAAATGGCTGATAAAATTGAACAGAAGAATGGAATATTTTTCCACCTGTTCTATGTACATTTTGTATGTACCAAGTTATTTTCAAGGTATGTCCCCTATTAAAATGTGATCTCCCTAAGGGAAATTACTATTTTTTATTTACTTCTTCATATTCCCAGTGCTTAGTACAACAAGGTAATCACTTAAAAAATCATTGTTGATGGCTGAATAGAAATATTAAAATTAAAAATTCTGAGAAACACGGGAAAGCATATGAAATGATAGAGTAAAATAAGCTAAACCACAAATAAGCTAAATCTAATCATACAAATGGAAAGAATAAGACAAAGCATAACACTAATATAGACACAATGCTTAGCCTCTAGAAAAAGTTGAGTTCTATTGGAATTAGAAAAGCAGAAATTGTAGCCTCTTTCCAAAGGAAACTTAAATCCTAGATGAGGGATCATCAATGACTTTATATAGCAAAGGGGGAGAGGGGATTGAAGAATAATGGGGAAGCAGCTGAGAAAACAAAAAATGAAACTTTGTCAGAGGAAAATAAATTTATATGCTTAAAAATGAAATATCATCATAGCCCATGGCAATGGGATTGAAATTTTGAGGCACTTGTTATTTGTCAAAGATTGCCAAAAGACTACACTACTAAGAATAATCATGTTTCCACAAGAATTACTTTTGATAATGCTTCATCTTTTTCACCTTTAATTTTTAACATTATGTTATATGCCATCAGATTAGAATATTGAAATATTTGGCCCACACAATGGACATAATTCTCTCATGTTCATCATTATGAACTTTCTTAAATTAAAAAAAAAACTTTCATTTTTAGGAGTAACAAAGGATTAGAAAACACTTTCTGGTTGCCATTCACATGAAGGGAATCTAATCCATTTTTTAAAATTATCATCACATTTACATTATCCCTCTGTAGCAGATATGAGGAACAGGTCTTTCAAAACAATTTCAAATATTACTTTTAATTTTCACTAAAGACAGGAAAATGGGTAAATACAGAACTCAAGAAAAACTAAACACCCCAAAACTACCAATCCTTTTGTCCTAATTTGTCCTTTTTGTCCTAATTTGTGATCTCATGAGTGTAGGGAAATTACAGCATGGAATCTTCCTCTATCAATGCATATCAGCAGTTCCTTTTGTACCACTTATTATCTGAGAACTATTTGGGACATTAAGAGGTTAAATGATTTATCCTTGGACACATAACAAGTATGGGTCAGAAATTTGATTCCAGGTCTTCATGATTCTAAAAAATTTTCTTCACTAAGTTACTTCTCTCATAAATATAAAAAAATTTCTGATGAAATAGAGTAGGAACTGTTAATGAGATGTTAAGGTCAAAATGAATATATGGTCCTTTCTAACATATACTTTGCACTAAATAAATTCTTACATTTTTTAATGTTTGGGGTATATATGGGATATTATAGGTTCTGGCCTGGGCTATATTAAATCTTTCTTTCATTTTTTTAGAAGAAAGACATTTAGAATTTTTAATACTCCAAATAATTTGGGGGAATTCACATTTTATATTTCAAAGTGTATATATAGTAATAATAGTTACCCAGTTGTCCAGCAGGTTTTTTTTTAACAGCAATGCATAATATTGATAACAACAATAGCAATGATATCTTCATAATTTTAATAATCTTTCTTGAATATGAAAATAATCTATTTGTGAAAGAACTCAAAATTTTATTCAAGATAAGCTAGATGGGTGGTAAATGATTAGCACATTCAATTATTTTAATTGAATACAGAAAACAATTAGGGTATACTGGCTTATTTCGTATAAACAGGTATTCTGCAAGATATGGCAGAGCCAGATTTCCTGACTCACATGACTTAATTTCTTTCATCTAAAGAAGTTGTCATTTTGACTTATGAAACTGTCAACTGAATACAGTGTACTGCAAATACCCACTGAACTTCGACTCATGGCATGTCAGTTTTAAACCCTACACTGCCAATAACTAGCTTCTGTGACCTAGGGCAAGACACTTAGTCACTCTGTACCTTACTATCCTCATTCATAACAGAAAGAGATTATATTAGATCACCTTCAAAGTTCTTACAAGATCTGAAATTTTGTGATTATTTATTGAAATGATGGATGAAATGTTATTTTTAGAGACTTAAAATTCATTGCCAAATAATAAACTACAGATCCAAGATATTTCTACTTTGTATAATATAGATCAGAACTACAAGAGTTCTTTTTTTAATGTGTATTTAATATCATAGATTGCATTAGACAAATAGATGAAATTGAATTTTTTTAAAACAACCTTTGAAATTATAGATTGTTCACTCCTACTTTTGTATTATATTAGTAACTGATGTGGTTTAATTGTAAAGATTCAAAGTTCAAATATTTAATTTTAATTCAAAAATGCCTACCTAATATATTCCCTGAGAAAAATTAAACTAAATCTTCAAACAAAATATGCAAAATAATTTGGCTATGATTCTTAATATTCACTTCTGGTTGAAATATGAACCAAAAATTATTAAAAGAACTTTATTATTTGTTATAATAAAGTGGCAAAACTAGGATGTTCCAAATAAATTGATGTGTCAGAGTATTAGAAGAAATGACAATAGATCATGAAAATTAAATACTATTTTCAAACTATCTTATTTAGAAAGTTAAAAAATGAATAACTATTTCCTCCACCTTGATATTTTAGAGACATTTTTTGATATTTTAGAATATTTTTTCACTGAATATAAAGTCTCTCCATCAAACCATATTTACTTTATATTAAAATAGTTGACATTATTGATAAGCAAGAGGGCAAGAATTGATTTTTGGAATTTTATGGATGAATTTGCTGATAAAACAAATAACCACCTAATTTGGGTCATGAAATGCCTACATATAAAATCACAAAAATCAACTCTTGCTGGTCAACTGTGACAATTAGCTTTAATAGTACAAGTGTTTTTATGCCATTTCAAGCCTTGATTTATTTCATTTTCTACCTGAAATCACAAGGGATGTAGTACCTAATGGAAGTAAGAGGAATATAATATGGCCTACAGCACATCTGGCACAATAGCATTCCATTGCACCTAGTGTTGAAGGACATAGGCAATATCTTCAATAGGCTCCCTGTGCTACTATCTGGGTGAGACAGATGGTTACACACACACACACACACACACACACACACACACACACACACACCATGGGGAGATAGGATTAGGCATTTGATATAACCAAATCTCTACAGTACAGAAGTATTGTACAGAGGTTTATATAATCTACACAAACAACTATGAAATAAATATACATGGGGTTTCTAAGTCAAGAAACTGAAGAGTAATGTATTAGATACTTAATATGTGCTAGTTTCTAAGGATACTGACTTAAGGAATGAAAGTACTTATCTCAAAGAAATATATTTTTCCATGGAAGCAAGTTCTTATATAAGAATTTACAGAATAATATAAAGAATAGATTAGCAGCATCTTGGCATAGAGGATAGAGAACTGGTCTTTAGGTTCAAGTGCTGCTTCTGAAACAGCTCTCTGATCCTGGCCAGGATATTAAAAATAAATAAATAAACCTCTAATCACTCACTTAGGATAGTTATGCAAATGATTGATACAATTGATAAACCATCAAACATTTTCATGTTTTTCCTTCACTTTCGTTATACAAACTCAATGCCTAGAGCTAAAATTTCAATATTTTCCCTTGGTGTCAAGATCTTTTCTCAGCTTGGATTCATCAAAGTAGTTTGTGTCTTGAACACTGGGTTTTTAAATATCATAGCTTGAGAGATAGGATATTAAGTCTCTTAGGATTAGTTTCTATATAATAAAGATTAGTACCACCAGAAAAAAGAATGCTAAAATGAAGGACATACAAAAGCAGAGAGAAGAATTCTAATAGAGGCACCATGGAGTCTATAATGAGGCTTTGTTGCTGCCTTCTCTGCTGAACTGGGAAAATATTTCCTCCCTGACTGAAAGCTTACATGCCAACTATCAGCTTAGTTCAAATACTCAAAGCTAAGTTAAAAATGTCTGAAAAAAGTTTGTAATGGAAATGCTGACAGTCCATTAAGCAAAGTGGCATTAGCAGGTGCTCCTGTAATACAGGGTCAGAATTCAATCAAGCTGCCTTTTGACGTCATCTGGTACAAAAAAAAGGCAAATGGTTTATAACAGTACCAGAACCCTCCAGATTAAATTACAGTCTTGATATTTAATCATAGGTCTTACTTTGTTATTTTTAATAACACAATACATTTTAACAGTTATTCGTCAAATGTTAGCCAAATTAAAACATGTGATGACAGGGGAAGCTGGGTTATATGTCAGTACCACAATCTCTCAATTTTTATTAGTTCTTTAGAAACAGTAAGTCATATCTGCTTTGTGTATTTCAGGAAACATTCAAGTTAAAAGAATTGGTTCCAAACCTAACTGCATATAGTATAGTTCAGAAGTCCAAGTATCACTTTGGACAAATCATTTCATTTCTCCCAGGCCTCATTTCCCCCATTTGTAAGATGAGAAGGTTAGGCTAAGCATTGTTAAGGTCTTTTCCAACTCTTTGATGTATTTATTTCAAACACAGTAATTTAGGGGCTTTTCAGTAAAGAAAGATTTTTTTCATAATAGAAAGGTTAGTGAATACTTAATTTCCATTACAAATATCTTAGTCCAAGAGACATTTGTAACATTAGAGAATAAAACAGGTTCTTTAAAAGTAATGTACAAATACATCAGCACATGTGAAGTGTTGTTTGCAAAACAAATCAATACAGGCTACAACCAACAATAGATTGCAGTTAATAAACTACATATAGTAATTACCACCAATGGCAGTCTGGAAAGTCATTCATTAAATGTTAATTGTCACATAAAAGTACAATAGCATTTATTTGGACAATAGTAGTACTGTACCTTTAAATAAAAATACCTTTTCACAGCTCAGAAATCTATCAAGATAAACAGATTTTTAAATACATCTGGTTGTTTGATATCCTGATCAATTCAGCTTTCATTTATTTTTGAAATGAAAGTAAACATGACCATTTTTTTCC
Source organism: Antechinus flavipes (assembly GCF_016432865.1). NCBI lineage: Eukaryota > Metazoa > Chordata > Mammalia > Dasyuromorphia > Dasyuridae > Antechinus > Antechinus flavipes. Next base: position 351,776,951 of record NC_067398.1, on the reverse strand, counting down.
TCAAAATTTTTCTACTTCTGAATGTTTCATGAAAAAATGACATCACAAAGCAGTAATATTTTAACCCTAAAAACCAAACTATTGGTTTCTTGAGGACAAATAGTGAAGATGTAATTCTTCACTAGATTAGGTTAGTTAACACAGATGGAGCTCAAAAGTGTCTTTTTCCATGTGTTAACTCTCTCTTTCTAAGTTAGCAGGGGCTCTGAGGCATTAAAAATGTCTTAGATTACATGTGAAACTCCAGTATTTTTGATAGACAATTTTAGAAACTCTGTTCAAATAATAGGAATATGATATCAACAAGATTTTATTTTTGCCTAATAAGTAAAACCTCCAAAATAGATTACACTTAAAAAACCAAACCAAAACCAAAACCAAAACCCAAAACAACAGGTCATATAAACAAACCTGTGAAACACCATTAAAATTAATTTTTTAAAAAACTTGTCCATCTTAAATTTCTTCCTTTGCTCTGCCATGACTAAAGCATAAGTACCATACGTATAAAAGTCTAAAGGCTTAGCTAAGGAGCTTTTGGTTCAAGACCTGTAAAGTGAAGAACATTACAAAAATACACCATGTTCCTTATTAAGCAATTTAAGATCTGTTATCTTGGCTTATGGGAACAGATCTAAATAGCATCAATAATACTAAACATTGAAAATCACAGGCCTGAGGCCACCAGGACTCTACTCAGTTTCTAGACCTAACTTGAAAACTTCCTATATAATGTAGCTTACCATCAGGAGTAAATGATTGGTAAAGCTTACAAAATTACTTTGTTTATCATAGTTGATGAAAGAAAAAAGGAATAATTTTAAATTCAAAACAAAACTGTTTATATGGCAGTCTTTAGTGCTCTATGATTCTAAGCATTTAAGAAAGATTCAAGCAATTAACAGCATAAACTTTCATTACCAAGTTCTATTATATATGTGTTTGTGACTTAGCTGTTCATCTGTTATTTAAATGATTTTCTCGTTACAATAGTAGGGAAAAGATAATTTGCTGATGTTGTCAAAAATGTTAAGTATTTCACGTTCAACATTTCCTGGATTTCTGTGCTTATTTAAGGCACTTTATTTACTGGAGACAGTTTCACAAAAAGTCCTATTTTATTTGAATCTAGAAAATGTAACATTTGTGTCCAGTAAAACATTTATCAGTACTACAAAACTCTTTTTACTTTTGATAGCACAGGGAGGCAATATGCATAGTTATTTCTTGTGAATATGAAATAAATTGCCAAACTCTTTTTACAGCTTGAAATAAGGCCTATTTATAATAAAAATAAAATTAGAAGCATTCTACAACTTATCATCTCAACTAATGGCTTTAATTATATACATAAAGATAAGTGAAAATGAAATACTTTAAGTCACCTCTATGTCTCATTACTGTATAGGACCATGTTATAACATTTAGATATAGATGCAGCAAGTTTACCTTTTGATTTTGAAGAAGGGAATTAAAGATAAACACTTAGCAAAATTCAATACTATGGAAAGGTAAACTATAAAGATAATACTATATGGGGAAAATCTTGTACAGTTTACAGCATTTCCTCAGCTCATATTTAAAAAATTATTCTCAATTACAGGAGAACATGGAATAAAATTTCAGGCCAAGCATAGCACCAAGATAGTGTTATTAGACTGCACATTATTAGAAGGATAAAATGTCACTAGGGGTCTTTTTTTGTTCTAAGCAATTGTTGTCCCAACCAAATACCTCACAAATGTTTACAAGAAAGGTTGAGTAATTGAGCAGAGAAATTATCAGAAGTTCATTGAGAATCCTGGAAAATCAATTGACCTTAAAGGTATTGGCACTTTTATCAGTAAAGGCACTGTTAAAGATATTATCAGTATCTTTATGTGCAAATGTTTGTTCATACAACTTTCCAAATTATAGTGAGAGCACAAGTTAAGAAAGAACATGGTCCTTATGTGCTGCTCATTTGTTTTCCAAGAAAACAGAAAATTACTGCAAATACTTCTACATTTGGTAAGTAACCAATGATAGTAAAAGTGGTTCCAAGTGTTTTAAAATACAGGATTAGACTAATTTTAGTAAAGCAATTCACAAAAATACTGATCTATTATGAATGATTTCCATAAGCAAGATACATAAAGTATAAAAACTTATATTCAAATAAAACTGTACTTTTTAAAGAAAAAAGTACTGGAAAATAGAGCTTCACTATATCTCCACTAGAAATAGTATGGTAGAATAGAAAAATAACAGGATTAGATCTACCACTAAATTGCTATATTCTTTCAGAGAAATCACTTTACTTCTGTGAAAATCAGTTTGCTCATCTGTAAAACAAGAGTTTGGATAAAATGGTTTTAAAAGTCCCTGAAGCGCTAATATTTAGAGATGTAAGGTATTATGGGCTTAATGACATTTTTTTTTTTTTGCCTGACTTCTAAATTCCTGTACTTTTTTTAGCATCATATTCTAGAGTAAATATATTTTTTTGTCTTTACAAGGACAGTATTGTATTTTTAAGAGCCCATAATAACACCATTCTATAATCACTTTCATTAGAGTTGTTTTTTTTCCCCATGACAAACAATTAAAATAGATATTATGGAGGGTGACATTTATGTACAAAATTTGCATAAAATCCAATGGTTTTTGAAAATTGTCAAAATATTATTTTATTTCCTCTAAGTTACCTAAAATGTACTACTATTGCAAATTGAGGTAACTGTCAACAACAATAATAATGATAGTTCAAATGTATATGAGGCAACATGGCACAGGGAGAAAGAACTGACCCCAAAATTAGAAAAACCTGTGTTCAAGTTTTACCTCTGACACACTGGACTCAGGGACCTAGACAAGTCCCTCAACCTTTCAATGACCCAAACAACCCTGTAAGACTATAAATTGCAATACAATTGAGGCAATTTCCTCATTAAAAGCTAACTACACCACTGAAATCACAAGTCAAAATAAAAAAAAAATTAAGTCTATAATAATTTAAGGCTAAGTGCTTTATAATTTTGAATAACTCTTAATGTGATTAATGCATTTATAAATAAGATTTTTAGATTTTTCAAGTTGACATGGACCAAGTACTATATAATCATCTAGCTGATACCAAGAAGCCAGTTGAACTGACTTTCTTCCTATAATAGCTGAATAATGAGCTTTCTTAGTGTTCAATATATTTTATTCTATTGTATATCCTTGGAAACATGATAAACCTGGAAAGACTGTTTTTCTTTCATAAAAAAAATCTATAATGGAAATAGTTTATTTTATTGTCCTTTTAAATTATGCGAATACTCATTTAGTTGGCAATTTTTATAGGTACTTGAAAACCTAAGTAAAATTAAGTAATAACAAATTTCAAATTTGAAAAGTTGGAGGAGAGGACAATATTCATCATAAAATAGTTGGAAATCAGAACTATTAACAATGGTGACTAGGTATCTTATCTTACTTTTTTTGGAATAAACAAATTTCAGCATCTTAACTAACACAACAGTCTAAATTAAATATAAAAGTGATTTTTTTTCTTTTAAAAAAATTCTGCAAGCGAAATAGGTGCTAATTGGTTTGATGTAATAGTAAAGTAATTTAAGTTGAGGGCCCTCTCATGAATTGAGACACTAGGTGAATTCCATTTGGTCATCCTATTTTCCTTTACATATAAAGTTCCATACAAATAGACACAAGCATCTTTCTGTTTAAGACCAATGACTTAACAGGTATTAAATCACTCTGTAAAGTCAACATGCAGGTTGAAATAAATGCAACAAAGTTTTCTTTAAAATAATTCCAGAGCCCACCAATTCTCCCTGTTAAGGTCACAGAAGCTCTGAACCATCATGGCTGAATTGTTTTAGTGCTCTCTGCTGAACACCTGCAAACATCAAACAAAAACTGCTGGTCCTTTACTGGGTTGACAAAAGCCTTTCATGTGAAAAATGCTCCCTGGGAATGTCAGGACTGTAGCTCAGGTTACATTCCTTTCTCCCAATGCAGCCTCACCATTTCTTAAGGTGGTAGGAAAACCATGTTTGTGAAATTAAAGATTAAAGGAAATATGGAGCTACTTAATTTTTATTCATACATTACAAACCACAATGGAGCATCCTGTATCAACCAAATGAAAATCTACTAGGAACTTTAAGCATGAAATATTAACATGCTTTGCAAAATATACTTGATTTTCAGTAAAATACAGATTATTTCCAGTTTGCACTCTTTTTTTTTCTTTCTTTCTTCTTTCTTAATTATTTTGCTTTTTAAAAACTTTAAAATAAACACAGGAAAATGACATATTAATTTCCTTGAAAGCAAGAATCAAGGTGAAGATTTATAAAAATAAGTTTGGTTTTCTGTTTAAACTTTCTTAGTGTATTCATCCAGGTAAAGGGCAGATTGTGTATGATTCATTGTATTTGATATGTGAAATTATCATGAGTTAAAAAAAGTTTTATGATTGTGTGTCTGAAAATGTAATCCATCTTCTATAATTACTATATCTATCTTACAAAGACAGAGCTAAATTAATACTCCTCCTACTTTGCAGCCTCCATTATTATTAACATCATCACAGTACATCCAATGTATAGCTTGCATATTTAATTGGCCATAGCGACTATACTTTTAACTCATACTTTTAGCCTCAGCAATACACCTATTCTGTAAAGTCTGAATGCATATTTCCATAATTAAAAAAAAGAATTGTAGCATATTTGCTTCAAAATCACCTCATAATTCCATGCTAAATCTTTAACTTTTAAGGGAAACTAATTTTCCTAAGCAATTGTATAAACTTCAATATATTACCATGTTCAAAATTCATTCATGCCTGCTTTTATTTATCCTATCTGTGCTGTAATAACTATTATAAGCAGTTTTTGAACATTTATTGAATAATAAATTACATGTACACTTTGTTTAAATGTTGATAAAGTTAGAGAATCAACTAGGAGTAGAGTTATATTCCTTATTGTACCACAAACTTCAAGTTGCTAAGTTACCTTAACTGATTAAAACTTGTTAACAGTGATGCACTTAAAGCATTTCCAAATGTTTCAGCTTTAAAGGTGACTCTCGATACTTCAGGATACTTAATTACTGACTTTGAAAATTGTCTATCCTTGCATATTCTAGCAAAATCCACGAAAAACTTAAAATTACAGCTAAAAATCTTAATTATCAAGATGCATATCAAGAAAATTACTGACAAAAATAAAGTTAGTTACTTTGTGTTGATTGTGTCTTAACATAAAATATTGATTTGTCTAACAGAGACACTATTTTAATTTCTACTCAAACACTCATATTAATGTTTTATATCAGAATACTGTATAGCAAATGCAAGTCAGAAAAATGTTATTTGTGAGATAATAGAACAGATTTTTTTTTTAAAAGTCAAGGAAATAAATTTGCAGAAGTCCCTAAACTGAAAATAGAGCAATATCCATGAAACTAAACTTTAAACATTTGACTAATACTTTAAACTTTTAAGTAGTATAACCAAGAAAATATATAAATTTAAAGTTAAGTCACCATAAGAGGCATGTTACAAAAGAGAAAACATTCTACACGTGCAAAATCTCTTTCCTCTAGACTGAGTAACAAAACAAAATGCTCATCTTGTTTTGAAATAAACTATTGAAAAAATGAATTCTGTTATGGATTCATGAATTCTGTACAAAGAGTGCAAAATGTGCAACTGAACAAATTTCTTTCATTGCCCCAATACAAAATGAAAATAACAAATAAAAATTATACTCAATGACTAATGACTATTTCCATTGACATCTGAGAGTTTAAAGATGTTAACATTTACCCATTTATTGACAAAAGTACTATATGTATACAGCCATATACATAATGTACTCTTAGGTATAACAGCCAGTACTACTAAAATATTACAGCTTTCTTAACAATTGTAGGTACCTTTTTTTTTTTTTTTTTTTTTTGGCCTGGACTTAAGGAGAGCAGGCAACAAAGTAAGAAGACTTCTTAAATAAAACTTAGTGATTACATATTAAATGCATTCTAATTCATCTTCACATCTAATTTTAGGTACATATAGATATATACATACCCTCATGTTTAAACTCCTCCTTAATTGTCAGATAGTCATTATACACATAGATTCCTTTATGAATACCACTAAGGTTTAAAACAAAAACAAAAAGCCCCTCATTAAACAAGATTCTCTTATTTCTCAAATTTAGAAGTTGATTCAAATTTATAATTACATAAAATTTCAATGGAAAAATGAAATGGAGGAAAGGAGGAAGTATTTAAGAAGATATTTTAAAATATTTCTGTTCAATTCCTCAGACTAACAAGAGAGTCTATAGTCTGGATATATTTCACTAAGGTGCATTCATCATCAAGTTGAAGTGCTCTTCTCTTTAAAAGGGTTAATTTAACCCAGTAGTTACTAACAGATTTCTTTAAAAATTACAAGTGCACAGGAATATTAAATTATCCTTCACATTAATGATTCTCCTTTAAAAGGGATGATCTTCTATGTTTGATTGCATTACAACATCAGAAACATTGTTAGCTAAGTTATGGAATTTTAAGATAATTTTCTTGCCAAAGAGGAAGCAAAAAATTAATTTTCCAAAAACCCCCAAATTTTTGTATGCCATCCAACTGTTGAACCCTGAAATCATTCGTGCCATTTTGCCTTTGTTTCAATGATTACTTTTGAAAACAGTTCAAGAGAGCCCCAAATACATACATATATTAGAAGGTAATACACCACTAATAACATTTTAACTACACATTAAGGAAAATAATTTACATACTTGAGCCAGTAAAATGTCCACTTGCCAAAGAAGTTGGTCCATTTTTCCCACTGCTCACAGGAGGTGAAAACATCTAAAAGAAACAAAGAAACATTATTGCTCGGAAAAAAAAAAAAAAAGACATTTCTCTGTGTGTGTGTGTGTGTGTGTGTGTGTGTGTGTGTTCAAAGCTAATCAAAAGTTCCTTCACATTCTTAACAAATAAGTCAAAGCTTATGTAAAGGGCTTCTTTATAACAACACATCACCATTCAATTCAAAAGTAAAACTGATACAATATTACTAATCCAGACTCTCCCCCCACTTCCCAACTCTTTCTTAGACACCACTCTTTTCTTTTCAATTAGACTCATTAGATTCCTAGAGAATATTATTAACATGCTGAAAAACCACAGGACTCAAAATGTTATCAAAATTCAAGTTAAAGACAACAAGCCTCCATGAAACTAGCATTTTGCAAAGAAGAAAAAAGTTGCTTGTTATAAGTTTAAAACCTTGGCCATGAAGGTGGCAACGTCCATTTCAATTCCGCATAGGATTTGTCTGTCATATGTAAACCCAAATGAAAATGAATGCAAACTGCCACCTGCACTAAATTCTCATTTCGTCTCTAACATGAGCAATTTTACAGCAAGACTCTCTCTCTCTCTCTCTCTCTCTCTCTCTCTCTCTCTCTTCTCTCTCTCTCTCTCTCTCTTCTCTCTCTCTCTCTCTCTCTCTCTCTCTCTCTCTCTCCTCTTCTTCTCTTTCCCTTCTCTCTCCTCTCCTCTCCCCCTACATTTATTTCGACCCTAATTGGTTTCCTTCTTCTTCGACGTTTCTAGTGGATAATACGCACCTTCCCTGAGTCAGAGCCTGCAAAAAGCAAAGGAACAAATGGGAAAAGTGCAACAAGCTAAGAGGGGGCTGCAAAGCTGCCTCAGGCTATGTTTCCTGGCCAAACTTCCGAAAGCCATTTCTCCTAAGAAAAGTCAGCAGCAGCAGCAGCAGCAGCAGCAGCAGCAGCAGCAGCAGCAGCAGCAGCAGCACCACCACCACCACCACCACCACCACCAGCAGCAGCAGCACTAGCAGCATTGAAGCAACCCCATTTACAAGGCGGTTTTGGATGGTGCATGTAGTGGATTATTATATTTGGTTTTGTTTTGCAAATGCATCTTACCACCAATCTCATCAATCATTAAAAATAAATAAATATTTCTGGCAAGTTTTGGATTGAGTGTGGGCAGGGGAATAAAACGGTAGATGAGAAGGGCAGCAAAGGCTGTTAAAACTCTCCAAGTGCACGTATTCTCATTCATGTTGGTTTAGAGATTATTAAATTTACAAATTGCATATCCAAAAGGAAATATAAGCAAATACTTATATATAAATAAGTATATACTTATATATCCATAGCTTTTAGAATTCTGAGAGATTTCACTTGAAGGACAGAAGGTTTCTGATCCAAAGCATCAGTTTAAAACAACAAAACTGAACAGTTGGCTCCTCCTCTTATCTATTTCCCCCCCAAAAAAATGTTACTGAAACAATGAGTGAGAAAGTACAGTACTTTCAGTGTTCTGATGTGTTCGACATTTGCGTTTACTTAAAGGTGTTTTCTTTTTCCCTTTGAACTCTAATTTTCTTGGGGAGGTGACTGATAAGGGGCATAATTAAACTTAAAAACAAGAAAAAAAAAAGAAAATATCTTTATTTTTTTTTTATTTCACCCAAGAAAGGTAAAGATTTGTCTATACAGACATTCAAATTTAGCATGGGTTTAGCCGATTAAAAATTACTTTAGATCAGTTTATTTGTTTTTAGGTAGTGTTTTGTTTTGTTTTACAGCTGTAGTTAGTTTCCACCGTTCTTTCTTACCGCACTGAAATCCAGTAAATCACTCAGCTCTTTGTCCGTCCCTAAGGCAGCCATTCGCTGTTGGTGATGCATTTTAGCAAAATCACACAAACCTAGAAACATGGAAATAACCGCAATCAGAACCCAGTCCCGATCCTTAGAGGAAACACAATCGGATTTTTGGAGACTGGGGGGGTGAGGGGAAGGATGTAATTGAAGTCGAAGGGGAGGGGAAGAGAAAAAAAGAGGGGTATATTTTTTTAAGATGGAGGGGGCAGCAGTAGCAAAAAACAAAAACAAAAAACAAAAAGCAAAACAAAAAAGATATTACATTTCCAAAAGAGATGATCAAAACTGTTAACATCCACTCTAAAACCAAATCTTAAAAAAAAGGAAAAGAAAGAAAGAAAAAAGCCGCTCTCAGCGCATCATTTATGCAACAGGAGGTACAGCAAAGAATGAATGGATCTCAGAGAAAAGAGAAACTACTCAGCAACGATCCGGTCTCAACTTTCCCCCCCCCCCCCTTCCTCCTCCCCCCTCGCCTGCCTCTCTCTCTCTCTCTCTCTCTCTCTCTCTCTCTCTCTCTCTCTCTCTCTCTCTCTCTCTCTCTCTCTCTCTCTCTCTCTCTCTCTCTCTCTCTCTCACACACACACACACACACACACACACACACACACACACACTCCCTCCTTCCCTCTCTCTCTCCCTCCTCTCCTTATAAAGTAGCTAAGAAGAAATTAAAAGATGCGAATCTTCAGAGTAAAAACACTTCCGATGGAGGGGGAGGTGGTAGAAAAGAGGGTGGTGGGATCGGGTTCGGTAATTACCCAGAACCTTAATTTGTGGAGTAAAGGGTGATTTTTTTTTAAAGGCCCACAGTAAAGTCATCAGTTCCTTTAAAGTGGGCAACGCTGGGGGAGGGTAGATGAAGGGGGGGGGAATGAGAAGAGGGAGGGGAAAAGAGAAGGGGGGTTGTCTCTGTGGAGCAGAAATGAAATCGCAGCCCAAGGAAAGGGGGAAAAAGCCGCGTGTAAGGAAGGCTCCAGCCACCCTCCAGCAGCTCCTGGCCGAGCCTCGAGATTTAGCTCGGAGCTCCGTCCGCTAGCTACACCATCACACCATCAGCCACCGATCCACCAGAAATGTCAGCTCCGGTACCTACCGCCCGAGAGAGAGATGGGGCTCCCCTTCCAATAACAGCACCGAGACGGGTTTCATTTCTAATCACTGCATTCACAAAACACACCACCACTATCACCACTACCACCACTACCACTACCACTACCACCACCACCACCTCCTCCTCCTTCTTTCCTCCTCCTCCTCCTCCTCCTCCTGTTCTCCTCCTCCTCCTCTCCTCCTCTTGTTCTCCTCCTCCTTCACCACTACCAACCACTACTACTACAAGATCCAGAAACACCCAGCAAAGATCCCTGACTCTTAACACCAACTCTCTGCTCCTTTAGGGAGGGGAGGGGAGGTGTGCATGGGGGAAACACGCAGAGACAGACGGAATTGCAAGTTCAGCAAAGGCGGGGGGCTGGGGGGTGGGGTGGGGGGGTTGCTGAAGAGAAGAGACGCGTTTCTTTCCAGGTTGGTTTGGCTAAATTGGTTTGGGTTGCATTAAAAAAAAAAAAATCATAGCATCTCCCCTGCTCCTTCCCTTTACGCCCCCCCCCGCCCCGAAATACAAACGGAAATCCATCAGGCACCTCAATTTCCCTTAAACTCTCAGATATTATCTGAACCACTAACAGTTCAATCGTGGCCGTTTTCTTTACTAGGAGGTACTTTTAAATTTATTATAGTTTCAATTTCTTCAGTTCTTTCTTTTTCTCGCTCTCTCTCACACAGGGCAAGGCAAGTTTATACTAGGCTGCAAATACACGTGATGCAAAAAGACTTTGCCAAGAGGAACATTTTTCTTTTCCATACATAAAGCAACTCAAAATCTTGGGGTGGGGGGGAAGGCTGTCTGCTCGGTTTGGGTTCTTTCTCTAATTGTAAAACTGTACATACTTTGTTCCCACCTTTTTTTAAGTTACAGAGAGTATTGCTACAAACTTCCCAAGTAAGCATTTGGACTGTTGTTTTATTTGCTTTTTACATTCGAGTTTCCAGGGGGTGCTTAGTCCCCTTTTCCCAGAAATATGTTTAAATTTAACATTTACTGCTATAGGGCCTATAGACTACAAATATCTATTTTCGCGTCACTTTTCAGGTTAAAATAAAGCTTTAAACTTCTCAAGTTTCGTTATACACGCGTGCTTTATGCAGTATCTGTAACATATACGCTTCAACGTGTGTGGAAGTACACACATTAAACACACCCTGTTATTTCTACATGTGCGAGTACAGACAAATAATACAGGCACACACTTTTACCCCCCTCAAATTGCTATCACTTCACAAGTTGCTCCTTTTGCTTTAATAACACATTCGGATCAACATTTCTTTAAAACAATCAAATGAAATTTAAAGACAGTTTACTCTGACAGCAAATTGTAACTTTACCTTAAATGGCCACAAATATTCTCACAATATTCCAAGGAAAGAGACTTTTGAAAAAGAGAAAATCTTCTGCAAGTGCTTAGTATCTCACATGTGTATTCCCCAAAAAGTACTTTTAAACTGGTACTCAGTCCTGTTCCAGGGATATTCCACAAATCACAAGATCATGCACCTGGCTCTGATTTTTGCATTTTCCACCATAAAAAAACTTCAAAAAAATTTCACACACACCCACCAAAAAAGAAAAAAAAAAGAAAAGAAAAGTCCATCAACTTTTTTTCTCCCCTTTCTTATTGTTTCTTTAAAAAATATATATATGTAAACAGAATAGTTAATTTTCCTCAAACAAATCTTGTTGGTTGTTTTTTTTTTTCTTCGTCTCCTATAAAGTCTTAAACTTGTTCCAAGTTTAGAGATTTTTCATCATCATCATCATCATCACCATCATCATCACCATTGACTCCCCCGTGGAGTCACATTGATAATAATAGGTTTCCCTGAAAGATACATTGTAATCCATTCACATCCGGGCACTGCGGGGCTTATAAAGAGAAAAGCGCTGCTGCTGCCGCCCGCCGCTGCTCTTACAGACAATGACTGGGGAGGGGAGGGGAGGGAGGAGAAAAGCCATAGAGTGGTAAACATTGGGGCTAGATAGGCACCCAAAATGGCGTCGCGGAGCAAGTCTCCGCCTCCTTTCAGAAAGGAGGGGGCGATCGGTGGAGCTAGGGAGGAGGGAGGGTTGGAACAGCGATGTGGGCGGGGCCAGGAGGGGAGCGGGAGCCTGTGGTCGCCAGCGGCTTCTCCTCCGCTGTCTTTGCTTCTCTCCCTCCTTTTATTTATTTATTTATTTGCTTGCTTTTTTGTAGACACACACTTTACATCTATAGATAGATAGATGTGTATGTGTGTGTGTATATACATAGATTGCGTGTACTGAATTTGGAAAAGGAATGGGGGGAGGGATTTGAATTTTTTTTTTTTTAAGAAAATCAATAGATAAAATATTCCCCAGATTTTAGTACCACAATCTTTTCCACACCCTTCCTCACTGCTCCCCGACACTTGCATACTCGCACTTCCTCCAGGAGTACGTATCTACCTAAGTGAGAGTAGGTAGAAAAAGAGACAGTGTGACCTCTGGGAGCCCGGGGCTGGGGGGCGGGGCTAAGGTCCCCTGCGGGGGTACAAACCCTGAGAATCCAGAACTTCGAGAGTGTAGCTGGGGAAGAAAGAACCAGACCGAGACATGGGGAATGCTGTGGGGCAGAATAGTTGCCTCTCCTCCACTTGGGGGTCCTGAAGACTAGGAATAGACGCTCACCCCCCTGTACTCGAAGAACGGCCCGATCCACGAAGAGCCCTTAATCTTTATTTGGAGTGTGAAGGATTTAAATCCCACTATTCGGTAACTTTGGCGGTTTCACAGGGCAGTCCTCCTCTTTGGGACGGCCTCTCTCACTCACAACTACTTCCATAGCCTGAGGGCCGTTTTTGCTTAAGTGTCACATTTTGCAGGGATTTTTCTCTATCCCTTCTTAAGTGACCTTATATCTTTCCCTGTTTCTGGGACACACTTAGGGTTTTCCAAAACATCTTAATTCTATTTTAAGCTTTAAATAACACTAAATATTAAATTGAACTTATCAGAGTATTTAAATTTTATATTTAATAATATTTAAAGCTTAACGTTCCTCTGATTTTAGGGACACTCGTATACTTATGTGCTGACTTTTTTATTAGAATGTAGGTTCTTGAAAGCAAGGATTGTTTCTAGGTAGCAGTGTTTGACAATATAATAAGGTCTTAATAAATACCTGCTAATTGATTAAATGTTTTCTCTTCAAAATAATAGCTAGCATTCATAAAATGCTTTAAGTTTTACAAAGCACTTCACCTGGTTAACCTCATTTGCTCTCTTCAAAAGAATGTCCCATAATAGAGGCATAATACAGAAGTTAGAGGCCATTGAGATGATCCTGCTCATTTTATAGATGAGACTGAACTACAGAGAATTAGTAAGTTGAAGGAGGTCACACTGTAGCTATCAAATGAAATAATAATTATAAAGTGATTGGCACAGTGCCTGGCACATAGTAGATGCTTAATAAATACTTGTTCCTATCCCCTAAGTAACAAAGTGAATTTTTACTCTAGCAGTTATTTGAATGATACAGGTCTGGTTGCCTAAGAGATAACAAGGTCACTTTCAAGGTCTCCTGAAGAACTTTGCTTGACATGGAAGATACTGGCAAAAGACCACCCAGAATGTGATGCCTGCTTCAAAGAAGGCACTATGCTGAATGAGGGGAACAGAATTGCAGTAGTTCAAAAGAAAAATTAGAAATATCCCTCCTCCAAATATTCCTATGGACTATTTAGGCCCAACCTGTGGAGGAGCCTTTTACTCTCCTGCTGGTCTAATCAGTCATAGTTGGCCGCACTCACTCACTATACCTCGACTTCCAGAAAAGAGATGTCATTTTAGTCTTCTTTAAGAACAAAGGAAAACAACACATATAAATAGAAAGATGTATATTGTTTATATGTATAAAATTTAAATCTTATTCCCCTGGCACTCATCTTCCCTGTCTGACTGCTCTTCATTTTTCTTTACTGGATTTCCATCCAGATTATGCTCTCTAAATATTACTGTTCTTCAGCCTTGTGTCTAGTCTTTTCTCTCTATACTGCTTCACTTGGTAATCTCATTAACTCCAATGAATTTAACTAGCATTTCTAAATTGACAATTCTTATATTTAATTAATTATCCTACCCCAACCTCCCTACTGACCTGTAATCTCACACCTGTTTTTCAAACATCTCACACTGAATGTCCAGTAGATAAGCTAAACAAATATGTCAGAAACAGAATTCATTATCTTTCCCCTTAAACAATTCTTGATTCCTATCTTCCCTATTACTGTATAAGGCAAAACCATCTTCCCAACCCAGTCCCTTGGGCTAGCAATCATCCTGGACTCCTCACTGTCTCTCACTCCATCCACTCACCCACAATATACAATGTGTTACCGAAGTGTGTTGACTTTACCTTTGCAACATTTCTAGAATGGTCCTCCTTCTCTGTTCTGATCCTGTTATCACCATAGTTCAGGCCCTCAACACCTAACACCTAAACTATTGTAATTGCTTGTTAATGGGTATGCCTGCCTCAAATCTCTCCTTACTCTAATCCATCCTCCATTTAGCTACTAACGTGATTTTCCTAATGTATAGATCTAAACTATGTGGCTTCCTCTAGGATCAAACATACACCATTTTGTTTGGCATTCTAAGCCCTTCATAATTTAGCCCTCTCTTACTTTTCCAGTTTTCACACATTTTAATTCCCATAACATAATTTTCCATAGAAAAATACTATTCTGTTAGCCATTCCCCAAGCGAGACTTTCCGTCTTTCTGATCCAGGCATTCTCCCATATCTGGAATGTTCTCTCCCTCCTCTATTCTGCCCACTGCCTTTCTTTAAGTATCAGCTAAAAGCTTCTTCTTTATTGGAATTCTTTCTCAACTTCTTTTAATTTTAATGTCTTCCTTCTTTTAATTGCTTTCTATTTATCCTCAATCCTTGTTTGTACATATTTTTTGCTTGTCCCCTCCTTTTGACTGAGCTGTTTGACAGAGGAGGACTGTCTTTTGACTCTTTATATTTTCTGCATTTAGCACAAGTGCTTGGTACAATGTAGGTACTTAATAAATGTCTATTGATTGATATAAACTACATATATGTATATTTTATATTAATATATACACAAACATATACACACACTTGAATGTGTAGTATATTTATATCTGTTTACATTTTTTCTTCTTTTCTTCTTTGAAGACAAGGACTGTTTTATGTTTGTCTTATTATCCCCAGTACCAGAGAAGTAGTGTGGCATAGTAGATAGAGAGATAGTCTCAGAGTCAGATTAATCTGGGTTCAATTCATTGATCCAACTGCAGAGGAGAAAATTTGCATTGATAGAGAAAACTATCAGATTTAGAAATCAAATACCTGGAAAAATGACCTTTAATAATAGCCAATATTTACATTACATTTTAAGTTTTCTCAAGGTTTTGCCCATATTAAATCACTTGATTCTCACAACAACATTTTGAGCTACATGCTGCTGTGTGCCCCAAGATTTTACAGATAGAAGTTAAGTGATTTGCTCAGGATCATATAGCCACTAAATGTTTAAATCATAATTCAAAACCAGGTCTTCCAGACTTGAGGGCTGATGCTATGACCATGATTCTCTACAATTCCTCTATTATCATTGCACTAAAAAAAAAAAAAAAAAAATACTTACTGAGTGATATCAGATTAAAGAAATTGAATGGAATTTTTCAAATCCTTTTGATGCCCAAAACATGATTTTTGAAGGTACAACAGAAATTAAAAGTGAATTAAACATTAAGAAATCTTTCAAGCCAAAATCTGGTTTAATAAAAATCTTCAGTACTTGTTCTTCCAGATCTATTCTGGATTTATCACAAGTATGTGAGAGTCCCGTCAAAGTTATCTTTAAGAGATCAAATATTTTGGAATCTTTTATTACTGTTCCATTGAGTTTTTTTTTTCCTTTTTTACTTATTTTACTTTCTAAAAGATAAGAATATTTATACTTCTAAGTATAGTACTAACATGCTATGGACATTCCTTTCTCTTTTTGTTCACACCCCCCACCATATGGTGTCACTTAATATCATGTTACATTTCTAGGTATAATATTTTATACTGTACTTTCAAAGTTGAGGACTGCCAATTTTGTCTATGCAGAACACCATCCTGGGATTTTTTCCTCCTATCATTTATATATATCTGACCTTGAAATAGTTCCATTCTTCCATTTTTCTCTGAGATACCAGAGGACTTGGCTTCAAATTCCACTTCATTTGCTCACTATCTGCATTAATTTGGGCAAATTACTTAACCTCTATGAAATGAGAGTGTTGGCCTAAGGAGGTGACTACTAAGGAACCTTAGTGTAAACTACATCAGGGATTATTTCATTCTTTTATTTGTATTTGTAACCTCTTACCTAATAAAGTGCTTGAAACATAGTTGGCATTTAAATGCTTCTACATAATCCTATTAAAAGTTTTCTGGTATAATTTGTTGCCATTTTCTTCTCCAGCTAATGTTACAGATGAGGAACTGAGGCAAACAGAGTTAAGTGGCCTGCCCAGAATCACACATCTAGAAAGGCCAGATTTGAATTCAGGAAGATGAGTCTTCCTGACTCCAGGCCTGGCACTTTAGGTACTGTTCCACCTAGCTTCTTTTGCCACCTTGTCTTGTCGATAAACACGCTTTGCCATCTCCAACCTTGGATTACTTTCATCCCACAAGTTCTCTTCGAGGTATATATGACATGTATTATTATCCGGATTTTATAGAAGAAGAAACTGAAGCTCAGAAAAATTGTGACTTGTCCAAGGTTAGAAGCATCTGTCAAGAAACAATTTGAAACCCAGATCTTCCAAGTTTATTCTATTTATACTACTATGTTACTTTTATCTCTGAAAAGTGGTCATCTCCATTCTTCCTGAAAATCTCTTTTCAAAACCTTCCCATTCCGTTTTTAAAAACAATTCTATCAGCCAATATTTTGTTTATTTCTAACACACACACACACACATTTTTACTCATTCATACTAGTTTTGTCTGGCAGGAAAAATCAAGTTTAACATCTAAAATTGAACACATTATTCTCAAAGTAATGTGATAAATCACTCACTCACCTTGGAGATTATACTATCGTTAATATAATTTATGATTACATTTTTGGGGGGATCACAATATCACACTAATTCACTATTTGCATTATAATATAATTTTCACAATTTTTTCATATGAACTATTGTTTAACCATTCTATATTTTTACAATGATTTTTGAACCAAGGTGCAATAATTCACAGGTCTCTATTAAATGATTTTTAGATCTAATTTAACATTATAATTATTAAAGTCTTTTAGATACAATGCTGTCATCTACAATTTGTCTATCCCCTTTAGCTGTTGACTGAAAATTAGGTAACTAGTTCTCAATGGTTTTACCCCAAATCATTAATTAAAAATGTAATGTTGAACACAACAGAACCCACAACTTTGGGCAATTTACTAGAAACTGCTCTTCAAGTTAACAAACCATTATCTTTTTTAAGTTTCTTACTTAGATATATCTTTAATGACTCAAGAACTTTCCCCAACAATATAGATTACAAATCATTTATAGTCTCTCTTTTTAAAAATTTTATTTTTAATTTATGGAATAAAATCAGGATTTTCATAACATAGTATAATAAAACAAGATGATTGCACACAAAACTGCATATCTACTATGTTTTAACTTGCTATCCCTTTTAAATATACAACAAAGTTATCATATAATTTTTCTTTTATTTTCTTCCCTTTCCACCCCTGCCCTACACATGGCTATCATTAGACACAAATAGCTAGATATATGTTAAATTCTATACATATTCTATTTATCAATCCTTTATGTGGGTGCAGATAGCATTCTTCTTTAACTGTCCTTTATAGTTAATTATCATTTGTTATTTAACCACCTTTGAGTGCATTGAACTCTACTTTTATTTAATTCTCATCCCATCACCTTGTTTACAAGACTCTCACAAGAGAATTTTATGATCTTATGACTCTCATATAAGACTATCAAAGTTGTTGAAATTCAGATATATCATATCTTGATTATTTTCCATACCATCCAATCTTTGTTGTTGTTCAGCTGTTCTTCAATTGTGTCTAATTCTTTGTGACCTCATCTGGGGTTTTCTTGGCAAAGATACTTTATTAGTTTGCCTTTCTTTCTCCAGCTCATTTTACAAATGAAGAAATTGAGAAAACAGCTAGTAAACAGCTAGTAAATGGCTGAGACCAGATAAATAGGTATTCAAGAAGGTGAGAATATTCTCAATTCCACTTTCAGCACTTCATCCACTGGGCTACCTAGCTGCTCCTATTATCTAATCTGAAAAATATAAAATAGAAATAACATTAGTCTACAACAAATCCATGCTTTCTCAAAATAATTATTATTTTCAAGAATTTTTCTAGGAATCAAAGTCAATTTTTAAAGAAATATGGCTCTATTATTAATTTTAGAAGTGACCTGTGCATTGAGTTGATATTCTAATTTTGAAAAAATGAAAACAACTCCGTGTGTTTCTTTGTTATTTGATGGGAAGAGTTGAAGTTAAATAACTCATTAGCTAAGTAATTATTAAATAAGCTAAGTTTATGAAATAATATAAATTTGCTACACTATCCAAAGGCTTCCTAACTAGTTAAGAGAAAGCTTAGGATTGAAGAAATAGAAAAATGTGATTGACCCAGACATTTATCAATTCCTAGATGAAAATCTTAGTAATTTTTTTTAATACTAACTTTATATTGACAGAATCCACAACAAGGTAATTTTTTTTTACCACATTATCCCTTGCACTCGCTTCTGTTCCGATTTTTTCCCTCCCTCCCTCCATCCCCTCCCCTAGATGGCAAGCAGTCCTATATATGTCAGATACGTTGCAGTATATCCTAGATACAATACATGTTTGCAGAACCAAACAGTTCTCTTGTTGCACAGGGAGAATTGGATTCAGAAGGTAAAAATAACCTGAGAAGAAAATCAAAAATGCAAATAGTTCATATTCGTTTCCCAGTGTTCTTTCTTTGGGTATAGCTGCTTCTGTCCATCATTTATCAATTGAAACTCAGATCTCTTTGTCAAAGAAATCCACTTCCATCAGAATACATCCTCATACAATATCGTTGTCGAAGTGTATAATGATCTCCTAGTTCTGCTCATTTCACTTAGCATCAGTTCATGTAAGTCTCTCCAAGCCTCTCTGTATTCATCCTGCTGGTCATTCCTTACAGAACAATAATATTCCATAACATTCATATACCACAATTTACCCAGCCATTCTCCAATTGATGGGCATTCATTCATTTTTCAGTTTCTAGCCACTACAAACAGGGCTGCCACAAACAGAAAATCTTAATATTTGAAAACAGAGATTGTAAGAAATCACTTAGTCCTTTCCACATGGTTACATACTAAATATGATTCTAGTGTGTTCAGGAAATATGTTATTTGTCCTTTGTTTGGTGTCATAAGCAATGTCTTGATTTAACCATAAGGTGGATAAGCAGCCCTGAACAGAGTTTGCCCCAAATACCCCACAGATTCCAGGTTTATAGATTTAGAGCTGTGATTTACTGATTAATCTACAAATATTTACTATATGTATTTTATGCCAACAATGTGCCAGGCACTATATTAGAAAGGGGTTATAAAGAATAAAATTAATCTCAAGGAATTTATATTCTGAGGTATCTAAGTAGTCACCTAGTCCAAAACACTCATTTTATAGATGACCAAGAGAGATTAAGCAACTCCATCAAAAACAAAGAGAATAACACTTATTTGAAATGCTTAGGGATAGTTGTCACTACCTGCTGAGGGGATATCTGGATGATCACACCTAGCCTGGGGAACTTTAGTGTTAGATGACTTGGGGAATTTAATAGCACTTGATAAGTTTATTTCATATATATATATGAGGTTTTCCTAACCTCTTGTTTTACGTGAAAAAAGAGAGAGACAGAGACAGAGAAAAAAAGCAATTGAGAGAGAGTGTGTTTGATAGAAAGAAAAAGAGAGAAAGAAGGGGAGGACAGATGAGAAGGAAGGGGGTCTATTTGAAAACCATGATCAAAAAAAAAAGAGCCTAGACATCATCTTTCAAAAAATTATCAAGTAAGTGGTCAAAGAATATGAACAGACAATTTTCAGATGTAGAAATTAAAAACATTTCTATCATATGAAAAGGTGCTCTAAATCACTATTGATCAGAGAAATGCAAATTAAGACAACTCTGAGATACCACTACACACCTGTCAGACTGGCTAGAATGACAGGGAAAGATAATGCGGAATGTTGAAGGGGATGTGGGAAAACAGAGACACTAATACATTATTGGTGGAATTGTCAATACATCCAGCCATTCTGGAGAGCAATTTGGAACTATGCTCAAAAAGTTATCAAACTGTGCATACCCTTTGACCCAGCAGTGTTTCTACTGGCCTTATACCCCAAAGAGATACTAAAGAAGGGAAAGGGAATGTGCAAGAATGTTTGTGGCAGCCCTCTTTGTAGTGGCCAGAAACTGGAAACTGAGTAGAAGCCCATCAATTGGAGAATGGCTGAATTGTGGTATATGAATAATATGGAATATTATTGTTTGGTAAGAAACAACCAATAGCATGATTTCAGGAAGGCCTGGAGAGACTTACATGAACTGAGGCTGAGTGAAATGAGCAGGACCAGAAGATCATTATATACTTCAACAATAATATTATATGATGATCAATTCTGATGGACCTGGCCATCTTCAGCAATAAGATGAACCAAATCAGTTCTAATGGAGCAGTAATGAATTGAACTAGCTACACTCAGTGAAAGAATTCTGGGAGATGACTAAGAACCATTACATCAAATTCCCAATCCCTATATTTTTCCCGCCTGCATTTTTGATTTCCTTTGCATGCTAACTGTATAATATTTTGTAGTCCGATTCTTTTTGTACAGCAAAATAATGGTTTTGACATGTATATTTATTTTGTATTTAATTTATACTCGAATATATTTAACATGTCTTGATCATTCTGCCATCTAGGGGAGGGAGTGGGGGGAAAGAAGGGAAAAACTGGAACAAAAGGTTTGGCAATTGTCAATGCTGTAAAATTACCCATGCATGTAACTTGTAAATAAAAAGCTATGAACAACAACAACAACAAAAAAAGACAGCTTTGAGATACCACTACACACTTCTCAGATTGGCTAAGATGACAGGAAAAGATAATGATGAATGTTGGAAGGGATGTGGGAAAACTGGGACACTAATACATTGTTGGTGGAACTGTGAACAGATCCAGTGATTCTTAAGAACAATTTGGAACTATGTTCAAAAAGTTATTGAACTATGCATACCCTTTGATCCAGCAGTGTTTCACCTGGACTTATATCCCAAAGAAATCATAAAGGAAAGAAAGGGACCCACATGTGCAAAGATGTTTGTGTCCCCTTTTTAGTGGAAAGAAACTGAAAACTGAGTGGATGCTCATCAATTGGAGAATGGCTGAGTAAGTTATGGTATATGAATGTTATGAAATAGTATTTTTCTATAAGAATTGATCAGGAGGATAAATTTAGAGAGGCCTGGAGAGACTTACATGAACTGATGCTAAGTGAAATGAGCAGAACTAGGGGATCATTGTACAGGACAACATCAATATTATGATGATCAATTCCAACAATGAGATCATTGATACCAGTTCCAGTGATCTTGTGATGAAGAGAGCCATCTATACCCAGAGAGAGGACTGTGAAACGTGAATATGGATCACAACAAAGCATTCTCAATCTTTTTGTGTTTACTTGAATTTTTTTTCTTACTCATTTACTTTCCTTTTTGATCTGATATTTCTTGTGCAGTAAGAGAATTGTATAAATATGTTTACACATTTTGGATTTAACATATATTTTAACATGTATCACATATATTGGATTGCTTGTCATTTAGGGGAGGGAGTGGGGAGGAGAAAATCTGAAACACAAGCCTATGAAAGAGTCATTATTGAAAAATTATCCATGCATGTTTTGAAAATAAAAAAAGTTTAAAAAAAGAAATTATCAAGAAAAACTGTCCTGATATTCTAGACCATAGGATAAAATAGAAGTTGCAAGACTCCATCAATTACCTCCAAAAAGAGATCGCAAAATGAAAACTCCTCAGAATATTATCACTAAATTCTAGAATTCCCAGGTCAAGAAAAAATATTGCAGGGAACCAGAAAGAAACAATTCAAATATTGTGGATCCATAGTCAAAATAACACAAAATTTAGCAGCTTCTGCATTACAGGATTAGAAGACTGGAATATGACATTCTAGAAGAAAAAAGAGCTAGGATTGCAAGCAAGAATTATCTCCCATGCAAACCTGAGTAAAGTCCTTCAGGAAAAAAATGAACATTCAATAAAATAGAAGGCTTTTAGGTATTCTTGGTGAAAAGACCAGAGTTGCATAGAAATTTTGACTTTCAAATATAAGATTCAACAGAAGCATAAAAAGATAAATAGGAAAGAGAAATCATCAGACTTTCAATAAAGTGAAAAAGTTTACATTTCTCTATGGGAAAATGCTACTTTTAACTCCTAAATTTTTCTCATATTACTAGGGCAGTTAGGCATATACATAGACAGAGGGTATATGTTTGAAATGAATATGATGGAATATTTATATAAAAATAAAATTAAGGAGTGAGAAAGAGAAAAGCATTGGGAGAAAGGGAAAGGGAGCAATAGAATGGGACAAATTATTCTATATAAAAGAAGTGTAAAAGAGCTTTTACAGTAGAGGGGAAGATTGGGGAGTTTTGTGGAGGATGTAATGATCTTTTCTTATGTTGGAAATGACTCAAAGAGGGAATAATATACACACTCAATTAACTATAGAAATATTACTTTACTAGAAAGTAGGAGTGGAAAGAAATAAGAAAAGGGGATGTATAAAAGGGAAGGTGGATCAGGGTAGGTAATAGACACAAGCAAAACATTTTTGAGGATAGATACTGTCAAAGGAGATATTAGGATAAATAGGGGAAAATTGGTGAAGGGAAATATACAATTAATCATAACTGAAAAAATCACAGCAATTTTTCTAATAAAAATAATTTCTCAAACATATAGAGAAATGAGTCATACATATATATACATATATGTATATATACAGACACACACATAGATAGATACACATGTGTTTTCTGTATATTTGTGTATATGAAAGAACCATTCTCAATTGTTAAATGGTCAAAGGATATGATTAGGCAGTTTTTACACAAAGTAATCAAAGCTTTCTATAATGTGAAAAATGCTCTGAATCACTATTAATTAAAGAAATGCAAATTAAAACATCCCTGAGCTGACATATCACATCTATGAAATTGTCTAATATGACAGAGGAGGAAAATAACAAACATTGCAGTGGATATAGGAAAATTGAGTATTCTGATTAAACAATTTTGTAGAGCAATTTAGAACTATGCATAAAGGGCTATAAAACTATGCATACCCTTTGATCCAGCAATACCACTATTATATTTGTATCCCAAAGAGATGGAAAAAAAGAAAATACCTATATGGACAAAAATCTTTATAGCAGCTCTTTTAATGATGGCAAAGATTTGGAAATTGAGAGAATGACCATCAACTGGAGAAAGGCTAAACAAGTTGTTGCTTGTGATTGTAATGAAATGCTATTGTGCTACAACGATGAGTAAGATGTTTTCAGAAAAACATGGAAAGACTTATATGAAAAGTGAAATGAAAATGAGCAGAGTCAAGAGAACATTGTACATAATTAAAATAATGAACTACTATGAGCAGCTATGAATGACTTAGCAATTCTCAAAAACACAATGATCCAAGATAGTTGTGAAGAACTTATGATGAAAAATGCTATCTATTTCCAGAAAAAAGAATTAATGGAGTCTGAATGCAGATTAAAGGATACTTTTTCCTTCCTTCTTTGTTTGTCTATGTTTTCTTTTACAACATGACTAAAGTGGAAATGCTTTTCATGATACATTTTTACAATCTACATTAAATTTCTTGCCTTCTCAATATGGGGCACAAGGAATGGAGGGAGAAAGAATATTTAGAATTTAAAATTAAAAAACAAGAATGTTAAAGTTGTTTTTATATATATTTGGAGGAAAATAAAATATCAAATCAAGGGGAAAAATAATCATACCATCTTAAAAAAGTGATCCTTTCTGGCTTGCTTTGAAAATGACTTTGAGTCAGAATAAAAGATAAGCTTAAGAATACATAACCATTGTTCTGTACTCATCTGTCATACACATTTACTACACACACATATACACATATTTATATGTGTCTGTGCATGTATATATATTTTACATATATATGCATGAATATGATATATATGTATACACACACATCTCTTTCTCTCCATATGTGTGTGTGTGTGTGTGTGTGTGTGTGTGTGTGCAAGCACATGCTTATATATCAGCAGCAAAGCCCCATTGTTTGAGAGTTGTATTTTGACAGGGAAAATGTCACCACTGTGCTCTGTAATATCATACATCTCAGTTCCAATAAGCTAGTATTTAATGCCTAGAACCTCTTCCAGATAAAAGCAGGTTGACTTGCTTTTTTATAGCTATTGTACCCAAGCCTAGGTTAAAGTCTTTTCTTTTGGATCCTTATATTGCATTAAAAAATGAAACTTGCTGTAACCAGACAGTTTTCTAATTTAAGATTAGACATTCTCAAGATTTCCTGTGACTTAGCATGCAAATAAATGTATTTGAACCAGAAGAAAAAATAATAATCAGTCAAGTTCACTTTTCTTCACCAACCCAGCACACATTAATGCCTTTGTCATCTATTATCTATTAGCAGAGAAGTCTTTTGGCATTGATAATGGGGAAAACTTCACTTCAGTGACCAGCAGCCACCAAACATTTCCGCTACAATTGAATAGAGTATTCATAGAGGCTAGAACATCTCCCAAATAGTTCTTTAATAATAGCTATCCAATGTGGCTAAGAAAAGTCAAACAGAGGTCCACTATTTTTTAAATGAAATATTTTCTTTTCTATTTCAATATGATGTCTAATTTTTAAAAAGTTTATGCTAATAAAATGTAAACTCTGGCAGTTCTTATTCAGTTGGAACTGAAGCATAGAATTCTTGGTATGCTAACTCTTTGCCCTTATCACATTCTAACCTTATAGCATATTTATTTGTAAATAAACCATATCTTCCATGATTACATTATAAGTTCCTAGAGGTTATTTTTCATCTTTTTCTTCTTTGTATCTTCAGCATCTAGCACAATGTTTTCCTTAATAAATGTTTATTGAATTCATTTGTCATTTCACCACTGAAGAATGAAAATTAATGGGATGTTTTGAGAGATGGGTAATAGTTGAAACATTGAGTTAAGAAAGATATTTTTATTAGTAATGTTTCAGTGAGTATAGTGGGTTACTACTGCATTAAATGAAATCAGTAGTGGTGCAGGAAGGAGAAGCCACAGTGCTTTGGGTAAGAATAGAAAAAGAATATTCATTTGCTGGTACTTAATGACATTGGGAATCTGGTATCTACATGGAAACATGCTAATCTAGAAGCACTAGAATATTTAGCTTATTCCAAAAACCAGACAAAGATTATGATAAAGAGAGGCTGTGACCCATCCCTTGTACTGGAAAATATAACTCAAAGAACATATCTCTTAAATAGTATCATCTTCATAAATTAAGATAAGCATCATCAAGTTTTATTCTTAACTTCTTAATAAAAAAACACATTCATTTCGCAGAAAACAAATATCACTTAGAATTATAAACATAGATATCAAATGTTTCTATTTTGACACCTCATTAGTTTATGACAAGTAAGATAAAAAAAAGCGCACAACCAGTATAATGATAATTGGGAAAAGAGTTTTATATTTTTGTTGACTGGCATGCAAGTCCTACTTCCTCAAGTATGAACTGCAACCTATTCATTTACACTTATCCTATCCAACTTCCACAATCCTCTATATATTCTTTGTGGAAGATTTATCCACATACTCAAGGACTTCCACAGATTCTTTTATTTCATAGATACTCACATAACACAAGCACTAAATTGGAGTATCTTCAAAACGAAGCTCAGTATCTAGCACATAGTAAGCTTTTAATTCACACTTTATTATCATTTGAATATAAGTGAGAATATGGTAGGTTTATCAAAAAAAAAAAAGAAAAATGATTTCTTTTGGTGACCAATACCATTCCAATAAAAAGTCTTAACTTATCCCTTTACCCCCGATCTCTGACAGCTGGTAAGTACACGAGAACTGTAATTATACTAAAAATGTATGGAATGTACTAAAAACATCCCAAGGTCAATTATTGACATTAATATTATCATTAAAATAACAAAGTAAGATATTTTGATCATACAGAAAAAATATTTCTCCTATCAAATCTAATTTTGGTATGTCATGGCTTGTAAATTACATTTACTTTTTAAAGGATAAGACAACAGAAAAACATCCAATCAAGATGGTGGCTGTCTTATATTGTAGTATTCATAATAAGTCTTTGCAAAAGAAAAAAAAAAGTTTTTATGAAAGTAATTGCAACTTATGCACCATCATCTTTTACAGATGATTCTAAGAATATAATCAAGCTGTCCAAACTAAACTAACATTTACTTTGATATTGGGTAACGTCTATATAGAAATGGGAAAAAAAGAGAGAATGATTAAAAATATATCAGAAAAGAATGAAAGTGCCACAGAAGACTACAAAGAAAATCCATATCTTTCCATTAGAAACATTTCCCCTTAGAAAAATAACTGGGAGGTACTAGAAATGATATGCAACAAATAACATCAGGAAAAAATTTGATTTTTTTTTTTGGTAGTCAGGAAAAGAACTATAACTAATGGTCATCATTCTGAAATCTACTTTTTTCTTTATAGTCACATTACCAATTTGTCAGAGCAACAATTAGAACTACTAAATAGCTGGAAGAAAGAATAACAATAAGATAAAGATATGGCTTATAATCAAAACAAGGCAATTCCAAATGATTTATAAATAATTGATCATGAAAATGGAAACAGAAATAATAGATTCTAATAATAACAATTTTTATACAGGAGTTTAGTCATTGTGTATCAATTACTATAATTATGGAGACAAAAAAAAAAAAG
Organism: Antechinus flavipes; assembly: GCF_016432865.1. Classification (NCBI taxonomy): domain Eukaryota; kingdom Metazoa; phylum Chordata; class Mammalia; order Dasyuromorphia; family Dasyuridae; genus Antechinus; species Antechinus flavipes. The sequence goes on along the minus strand of NC_067398.1, from coordinate 351,749,957 downwards.
AAAAAAGTGAAAAAATGCCTTAGTCATCAAATACTTGATTTACTTGTCAAAAAAGTTTAGTAGCCAAAGACAATACTAGTTTTGAATATAAATTTGTTTATAAGTCATATGAAAATGATAATGAATGATTATTAGAAACAAGTCATAAAGCAGAGAGGAGTTGTGAAAATCAAAACAAGTTTAAAGTTTATGAAGTGATCTAAATAAGCAAAAGTATCCCCAAAGCCTTAAAGGATAAAAATAAAATATAAAAAAAAGAGAAAGAAAATGGAAAAGATCTGTAAAGATTATTATAAAAAATTATTCATTAACAGGGAGAGTTGAGCATCCACATTTGGACTTAAGATGTTTAGTCACTAGTGTGTTTATAAGGAAGGTAGAAAGAGTACTAAAGAGAATAAAAATAGGAAGAGTATCAAGACTGGATCACATGTATATCAAAGAGAATTATGTCAAAGAATGTGAACTTGTTTGGTCATTGAAAGAATGATTAACAAGCTATTTGAAGGAATAGACAGTACCAAAGTCATGGTGTGGGTTGGCGAACTCCTTGCATCCTATTAATACTGTGAAAAGGTTATTAATGTCTAACTATTGACTTATGTGCTTATTTTCCTATCCATGGAAAATAAATTTTTTTGAAAGTCATCCATATAAGGATCAAGCACATCTTCAATGAAAGCAGTAGAAAGAAACAGGTTTGTTTTGTTTGTTTGTTTGTTTGTTTGTTTGTTTGTTTGTTTTTTACCAGAAGATTTTGTTGGCCATTTAGCCATGACTGAAAGATAGAGAGGCTCCAAGATTATACTGTGATTATGTTTGGTTGATTATGAAAAAGCATTTAATAGACCTCATTTCCAAAATATATAGAGAATTGACTCTAATTTATAAGAAATCAAACCATTCTCCAATTGATAAATGGTCAAAGGATATGAACAGACGATTTTTAGATGATGAAATTGAAACTATTTCCACACACATGAAAGGGTATTCCAAATCACTATTTCTCAGAGAAATGCAAATTAAGACAACTCTGAGATACCACTACACACCTGTCAGATTGGCTAAGGTGAAAGGAAAAAATAATGATGAATGTTGGGGGGATGCGGAAAAACGGGGACACTGATGCATTGTTGGTGGAGTTGTGAACAAATCCAACCATTCTGGAGAGCAATCTGGAATTATGCCCAAAAAGTTATCAAACTGTGCATACCCTTTGATCCAGCAGTGTCACTACTGGGCTTATATCCCAAAGAGATACTAAAGAAGGGAAAGGGACTTGCATGTGTCAAAATGTTTGTGGCAGCCCTTTTTGGAGTGGCTAGAAACTGGAAAATGAATGGATGCCCATAAATTGAAGAATGGTTGGGTAAATTGTGGTATATGAATGTTATGTAATATTATTGTTTTGTAAGAAATGACCAGCAGGATGAATACAGAGAGGCTTGGAAAGATTTACATAAACTGATGCTGAGTGAAATGAGCAAAACAAGGAGATCATTATATACTTCAACAACAATACTGTATGAGGATGTATTCTGATGGAAATGGATATCTCTGACAAAGAGACCTAATTTAGTTCCAATTGATCAATGAAGGACAGAATCAGCTACACCCAGAGAAGGAAAACTGGGAAATGAATGTGGACATTTTTGTTTTTCTTCCCGGGTTATTTTTACCTTCTGAATCCAGTACTTGTGCAACAAGAGAACTGTATGGTTCTGCACACATATATTGTATCTAGGATATACTATAACATATTCAACATGTGTAAGACTGCCTGCCATCTGGGGAGGGGGGAGTGGAGGAAGGGAAGGGAAAAATCGGAACAGAAGTGAGAGCAAGGGATAATGTTGTAAAAAATTACCACATGTCTATGTCCTGTCAATAAAAAATTATAATTTTAAAAAAAGAAAATGCATTTAATATTTTATAGATGTTGCTCTATGGTACCAAGACATGGAATACTACAGTGTTTGAAAAATCGAAAATTAACATTAAACAAGGGTCAGGGGAGATGTGAACAGGCTGTAGTACTTGAAGAAGTGCAATAGAAATATCATTTAAGAAACCTAAGCTAGGAAAAAAAGATAAGGTTATTGTTCATCATTTTTCAGTTGAGTCTAACTCTTCTTGACTCCATTTGGGGTTTTCTTGGCAAAGATATTAGAGGGCTTTGCCATTGCCTTTTCCAGTCCATTTTACAGATGAGGGAACTTAGATAAATGGAGTTAAGTGAACTTCCCTTGGTCACACAGGTAATAAGTATATGAGGTTAGATTTGAACTTAGGAAGATGAGTTCCTGACTGCAGGCCTGACACTTTATTCACTAAATCACTGAATGGAACCTTTATAAGAAAGTGAAAGAAAAGATAAGCTGGTTACCTAAAAAGGGCAAAAGATGACAGATATGTTTCCCTGCTACCCTCACAGTGTCTGGAGAAAATAAAGAAGGCTTCTATTACACTGAGCTTTCCCCCTGTGATAAACTTATGGGAAGGCATGAACAAAAGTTGCATAAGGCAGTAAGGCATGTCTGAGTTGTGGTCTGAATTATTGAATGGAACATTCAAATCAATGAGATCACAAATTCCTTGTGAGAATTTGGGTGTGGGCCCAGTGACTCATAATGTTTAATATATAAAATCCACATCCACCCCCCATCACACACACAAAAAATAATAAGTACAAACAAGTTAATTAGCAGAAGATAGGTGCTACAGTGGATGGAGTTCTGAGCCTGAAGTCAGGAAAATCTGAGTTCAAATCCAACCTCAGATACTTACTAGGTGACCCTCTATCTGCCTCAGTTTCCTCAACTATAAAATAGGGATAATAAAAGCACCTGTCTCCCCAAGTTGTTGTGAGGATCAAGTGAAATAATATATGAAAAGCAGTTAGCAGGGAGCCTAGTACCTAGTAGGATAGTAGGTATGTAATAATGGTTTCCTTCATCAAAAATTTGGGAACTAAAGGTTAGAGCAGCTGATGAAGATCTATTAAGGCTTAAGGGAGTTGCTATCTTCATCATTAGAGATAATACCTAACTAGATAAAAGAACAAATCTTTTGAAGTTTAAAGTAAAAAAAAAAATGAAAACTTCACCTACATACTTGATAATCAATACATTAGTGTATTTGTGGATTTCATTGGTTTGGGTCTTTTTAAAGCACAAATTGTTGTTGCATAAGTTGGAGAGAGGATTATAAAATTATAAAAATTATGCAGTTGTACACTATTTACGTTGTGAAAAGCTTCATTCATTGACCAATGAGTAAAGCTGTTTCTAGAGAACCTGAATCATATTGATTTTCTGTAATAAATGAAATTAGGAGATAAAGGGAAGTAACAAATAATGGTTCAAAGGTAATTTTTAAAGAGACAAGGGAGTTGGTAGAATTAACTTGATCCTAAACCTAAAGGCATTAATAAACTTATTGTATGGGACAAGTTTGGCAGACTCAAAGCGTAACATTCAAGATAAGTATTAAAAAAAAATCATAATCATAATTTCACCTGATACATCATTTGTTGCCAGTGATGAAATCATAAAACTTCTACAAAGAATTCCATTAACGCCCTCAAAATGAAAGCAACTGATACTTTGATACTAAGTGATCAAAAGTAAGGCATAGGCAACTAAATTGAGGAATGAGAAACACCAGAGTCAGTGGGTGACAAAGTAGCCACATGTTTATACACTATTAATATTTTCTTTGAAAAAAGAATTAGAATGTATTGGACATGTCAAACAACAAATAATATTATACACCTGAGATTTATTTTAATGTAATAGATGATAGAATATAATCTATTTTAATAGATAGTAACATAACATTTGGTCTGTCTTTTGGAGTGAGAGTGAATACTGCTTATGAAACAAAATCAGTTCAGTGTACTGGAGTGGGGGAGAACAGAACAAAGGTATGGCCACTTCTGGGCCTAGTTGAGACAGATAGAAGATATAAGTGATGGGATTTGTAAAGCTTTAAAACTAGGAGGCTAGGTTATTGGAAGAGGACAGATGTAGAAGTAAAGACTATGAGCTAGATTCTGAATTTATTCAGAACAAAGGAAAATAACTTTGCATTAAATAGAAATTGACCATAAAGATCATTTTAGGATAGAGTGAGTACAAGGTTGCTGAATGACAGTAACAGAGAAAAGAAATGAAAATGGCTCTGGGAAACAAGGAATATAGTAACTCCTCCTGTTTTTATCTACCAAATGTGGATTTGAATGTGGAGTCTTTGGGAGAAAGACAAGTTTCAGTGAGCACCAGAAGATAAAAGAACTGTGAGAAATAGAAATCTAGGATGATAAGATTATATATTTAAAGCTGGGAAGGACCTCGAAAACCAGCTAATCAAATACTTTCAGCATTTTAGTTGAGGAAAATGAGATCCAAAAAGGTGGTGATCTCTCTAAGAATAGAGAATTAGTAGGAGGCACAACCATGAATTGGACTCAAGTCATGTAATTTAAATCCAGTTAATTTTTCACAGAATGATAATAGAAGAGGGGTCCAGGCATCACAATGAAAATATAGGGAAGAGAGAAAGAGACAGGAAGTGAAGTGAGTAGGGAAACCCAGCTTGTTCTGGAAAGAAGCCTGGAAGATGAAGTTGATAGTTCACAGGATTGTGGGGACAGAGCAGGAGTAGGGGCAGCATCTGGGATCTGATGAAGGAGCAGGAGAGAGAGAAAGAGTGTGTAAATTAGTCACATGATCAGTTCTAGGAAGCCCAATTGCTGGGGAGGGAAAAGTAGTCATATGGGGCAAGGCCCCATCCATTCTGTGCTAATTTGGCTTTGTAAATAGACAGGAAATAACTTGTTAATGATGTGGAGTCATTCCTGATTCAACTATATACAGTCAATGGCACAGATCTTAGACTTGTTAGAACAAATTTCAAAATTAATACATAACTAAAAGTAAGAATTAACATGAAAAAAGGGCACACAGTGAAAATAAGTCCAATGTGACTGATTTAAATAAGTTTTTGACGCTTAAAAATGGGAAGTATATGAAAGAAAGAACAGCATTGACTATAACAATTTCATAAATAAGATAAATTGATATAAATCAAAATGAGATCAAAAGAGCCTAAAAGGCACCTTATTGAGCAAACATTTGGTTTTCTTGTCAAGGGGGAAATTATACCAGCAAAGGACAAAACTAATCTATGCCAGAAAATTAAAAAAAAAAAAAACTGAAGAAAAGTATGGTAGAAGACTATTAATATTATGTTATAAAGTATCAAGGAGCACTGGAATAAAGAGAAGTTGATAGAGAGCTTGTTTAGAGATCTAACTAAGCAAAGTAATTGAAGAGTCATTTAAGGATGAAATTGGAAGGATCACAACAAACTGATGAGAATATACAAAAGACATATAAAGATACTTATAACAAATTTCTCCCTTAGGAAGAGTGGAGTTACCATATGTAATCTCCAATGTCTCTCCAGCTCAGAGCAGTGCCTGGTCTATAATAAATGCTTGTTGACTCACTAGAATCAGAGAAGACAACGAGAAAAGCTAAAACAAATATATATGTTTGATGAGATGGTAATTATGTACCTGATGAAAGAAGCTACATTGTTAGGACATTGAGGGATTGATTTAGAAAGTATCTAAACAACAGAAAGATGTCAAAGTTATGAACAAAATTTGAATTTTATATTACCTTCACTACCATCTGCCAAAACAAAGGCCACTGAAAAGACATCAATAATTTTAAATCCATATTTATAGTTTTCCATCTATATAAAGTGTTCATTAAAATAGTTGATGAGAGAGCATTGTAAGATGTAAAATGGATAATTTTGAGTACATTGATTTTTAAAAAAAGTTTTTTTTTTTTTTAAAATATAAAGCCAATGTAGTCAAAATTAGAAGGAAAGAAAAAATTTAGGGAAAATTTATAGACAATTTCTCAGATAAAGGTCGTATATCTTAAATATGTAGTGAACTTTGTCGAATTTATAAGAATATGAATCAATGCCCAATTGATAGACGGTCAAAGGATATGAACAGACAATTTTTCTATGAAGAAATCAAAACTAAATATAGTCATGTGAAAAAATGCTCTAATTATTGATTAGAGAAATGAAAATTGAAACAACTTTGAGATATTATCTCACACTTACCTGATTGGCTAAAATAATATAAGGGGAATGAATATTGGAAGGGATGTTGAAAAATGGGACATTAATACACTGTTGATGGAACTGTAATCTGATCCAACCATTTTGAGCAATCTGGAATTATGCTCAAAGTTATAAAATTTTGTGAATTCTTAGACCAACATTATCATTTTAGATGTGTTTTCAAGGTGATCAGAGATAAAGGAAAAGAATCTGTATATTCTAAAATATTTATAGCATCTTTGTTTGTGATAGCAAAGAACTCAAATTGAAGGGCTGTCCATCAATTAAGAAATGGATAAATAAAGTATGTTGTGATGGAATTCTACAAACAACTCTACTTCTTTGGTATAAGAAATGACAAACTGATTGATTTTAGCAAAATCTGGAAAAAATTGCATGAAATAATGCAAGTGAAATGAGCAGAACCAAGAGAATATTGTATATAGCAAGATTGCTTGAAATTAATTAGAGACAATCAAGTCATTCTGAAGTATTATAAATATTCACATCAACTACAAAGGACCTATGAAGGAAGAGACCATCTGCTTCCAGAGAAAGAAGTGATTAATAGATGTATACATACTATGTTTTACTATTTATTTATAAATTTGTTTCAAATGGTAGCCCTCTCCAATATGACGTAGGGAAAGAAAGAAGACAGTTCATAACTTAATATCAAGAATTTTACTGTTCAGCAAGTCAGGAAATAGTTGGTTAGGATTGTGTGAGTATCTATGAATATCTGGGGTTGTGTATGACATAAGGATGGCATTTCCTAGATTCAGCTGGTTTTCTAAATATATAGTAGGGTGAAGAAGTAGTAAAACAGAATTAATAAAATAAAATATGAGCATTCACATCTTGAATCTCCTTAGGCAAAACTCTCTTCCTTCTTTCCTCCTTCTCTCCTTTCCTCCCTCCTTCTCTTTCATCTTTTCTCCTTCTTTTCCTTCCTTCCTTCCTATAAAGTACAGGCTATTTCCCTGGAGGGCCTTGAGGTCAGTCAGAGTCAGGATAAATTAAAGTCCTTGGTCTTTAGGGGGAGAAGTGAAGGAGGAAGAGAAGCAAAATCCTGGATTCTGGAGTCCAGAGTCACCAGTCTCTCTCCTCCTCCTCTTCCTCCTGCTGCCAATGACTCTCTCTTTCCCCTTCAATCCTTGCTTCTCATTATCTTAACACTAAACATTCAGGAAGCACCAATAGTGAGAAGAGCCATTTATCCAAATATGCTAATAGAGTCATTGTCTCACATCAAATAAGTAATTAGCCTTAAGAGGGCTGTTGTCTGATTCAAGCATACTTTTTTGGAGTTTCAGCCCTCTACACCTTCCTTCTTCCTTCCTTCATTCCTTCTCTCTTTTCCTCTATTCCTTTCCTCCTCTCTTCTTCCCTCCTTTTGTCCACATAGGATAGCATATCCTTACTTACAAATGTTCTTTTTTTTTTTTTAATTAAAGCTTTTTATTATCTAAACATATGCATGGATAATTTTTAACATTCACCCTTGCAAAACCTTATGTTTCACTTTTTTTTCCCTCTGCTTTCACCTCATCTCCTCTCCTACATGGCAAGTAATCCAATATATGTTAAACATGTGCAATTCCTCTATCCATATTTCCCAAATATCATGCTACACAAGAAAAATCAAATCAAAAAGGAAAAAAGAGAAAGAAAACAAAATGCAAGCAAAACAACAACAACAACAACAACAAAGGGCAGCTAGGTGATACAGTGGAAGCCATGGCACCAGCCATGAAGTCAGGAGGACCTGAGTTCAAATCTGACCTCAGACACTTAGCACTTCCTAGCTGTGTGACCTTAGGCAAGTCACTTAACCCCAGTGCCTCAGTAGCGGGGAGGAGGGAAAGAGTTAAAATACTATGTTGTGATCCACACTCAGTTCCCACAGTCTTCTCTTGGATTTCAGATAGCTCTCCTCATCACAAGATCATTGGAATTGGCCTGAATCATCTCATTGTTGAAGAGTCATGTCCATCAGAATTGATCATTGTATAATCTTACTGTTGCTGTGTATAATGATCTTCTGATTTTCCTTTTTTCACTTAGCATCAATTCATATAAGTCTCTCCAGGCCAATCTGAAATCATCCTGCTGATCATTTTTAATAGAACAATAATATTTCATAACATTCACATAGCATAACTTATTCAATCTTTTTCCAACTGATGGGCATCCACTCGGTTTTGAGTTTCTTGACACTACAAAAAGGGCTACTATAAACATTTTTGCACATGTAGGTACCTTTTCCTCCTTCATGATCTCTTTGAGATACTTTGAGAAACACTGGTGGATAAAAGGGTATGCCCAGTTTGATAGTCCTTTGGACACAGTTCCAAATTACTCTCCAGAATGATTGAACTTCACAATTTTACCAACAATGTATTAGTGTCCCAGTTCTCCCACATCCCCACTAACATTTGTCATTATCTTTTCCTATTATCTTATCCAGTCTGAGAGTGTGTAATGATACCTCAGGATTGTCTTAATTTGTATTTCTCTAATCAATAGTGATTTAGAGCTCCTTTTCATATGAGTAGAAATGGTTTTAATTTTTTCTTCTGAAAATTGTTCATATCCTTTAGTCATTTATCTGGAGGATGGCATGGATTCTTATAAATTTGAGTCAGTTCTCTAAATATTTTAGAAATGAAGTCTTTATCAGAATCCTTGAATGTAAATTTTCCCCCAATTTATTGCTCCCCTTTTAATGTTGTCTTGTTTGTATGAAAACTTTTTAAATTTAATATAATCAAAATCATCTATTTTGTGATCAATGATGATCTCCAGTTCTTCTTTGGTCACAAATTCCTTCCTTTTCCATAGATCTGAGAGGTAAACTATATTTTGTTTTTCTAATTTGCTTATGATGCTACCTTTTATATCTAAATCATGAACCTATTTTGACATTATCTTGGTATAGGGTGTTAAGTGTGAGTTGATGCCTAGTTTCTTCCATACTGATTTACGATTTCCCCAGCCGTTTTTGTGAGTTCTCATGCCAAATAAGTGAGTTCTTATCCCAAAAGCTGGGGTCTTTGAGTTTGTCAAACACTAGATGACTAGTCATCGATTATTTTGTCCTGTAAACCTAACCTATACCACTGATCATCAATCTATTTCTTAGTCAGTACCAAATGTTTTGATGGCCACTGCTTTGTAATATAGTTTTAGGTCTGGCATAATTAGACTACCTTCATTTGCATTTTTCATTAATTCCCTTGAAATTCTTGACCTTTTCCTCTTCCAGATGAATTGTCATTATTTTTTTCCTAGGTCAGTAAAATAATTTTTGGGAGTTTGATTGATATGACACTGAATAAGAAGATTAATTTAGGGAATATTGTTATTTTTATTATATTAGCTTGACCTACCCATTACCATTTGATATTTTTCCAGTTGATTATATCTGACATTATTTGTGTGGAAAATATTTTGTAATTGTGTTCATATAGTTCCTGACTTTGTCTTAGCAGGCAGACTCACAATATTTTATATTATCCACAGTTATTTAAATGAAATTTCTGTTTGTATCTCTTGCCACTGGATTTTGCTAGTAATATTTTAAAATGCTGATGGTTTATGTGTATTTATTTTGTATCCTGCAACTTTGCTAAAGTTGTGAATTATTTCCAGTTTTTTAGTTGATTCTCTAGGATTCTCTATGTATGTATGCCATCATATCATCTGCAAAGAGTGATAATTTGGTTTCCTAATTACCTACTCTAATTCCTTTAATCTTTCCTTTTTTCTCATTGCCAAAGCTAATATTTCTAATACATTATTGTATAGTAATGGTGATAATGGACAACCTTGTATTACCCAGGATCTTATTGGGAATGGTTCTAATTTATCTCCATTACATTTAAATAAATGCTACTGATCATTTTACAGACAACTCCATTTATTCCTATATTTTTTCAAATTTTTTTTTCTGCTTCTGTTAAGATAATTTTTGTTAGTTTAGTTATTGATATAGTCAATTATGCTGTTTTCCTATTATTGAACCAGTCCTCCCTTTCTGGTATAAATTCTACTTGGTCATGGTGTATTACATTGGGGATAACTTGCTGTTAATATTTTATTTAAGATTTTTGCAGCAATATTCATTGGAGAAATTGATCTATAATTTGCTTTCTCTGTTTTGAGTCTACCTGATTTATTTATCATCACCATATCTATGTCATAAAAGGAATTTGGTAAGACTCCTTTCCCTATTTTCCCAAATAGTTTGCATAATATTAAAATTAATTGTTCTTTAAGTGTTTGATAGAATTCACATGTGAAGCCATTTGGCCCTGGAGATTTTTTCTTAGGGAGTTGAACAAGAGCAGTTCAATTTCTTTTTCTAAAATGGGGCTATTTAAATTATTATTTCCTCTTCTGTTAATCTGAGCAACCCATATTTTTGTAAGTATTCTTCCATTTCACTTAGATTATTAAATTTATTGACAAATATTTGGACAAAATAACTCCTAATTATTGCTCAAATCTCCTCTTCATTGGAAAAATTTTCCTTTCCCTTTTTGATACTAACAATTTGATTTTCTTCTTTACTTTTTCTAATCAAATTAAATAAAGGTTTATCTATTTTTTTTCATAAAACCAACTTTTACTTTTGTTCATTAATTTAATAGTTTTATTATTTTCAGTTTTATTGATCCTTGCATTTATTTTCAGAATTGCAAATTTGGTATTTAATTTGGGTTTTTAATTTGTTCTTTTTCTAGGTTTTTTTTTTTTAGTTGCATGTCCAATTCATTAATCTTTTCTTTTTTATTTTATACAAGTAAGCAACTAAAGATAAAAACTTCCTCTAAGAACTGCTTTGGCTGCATCCCATAAATTTGGTATGTTGCCTCATTATTGTCATTTTCTTGGATGAAATTATTGATTATGTCTATGATTTTTTGTTTCACCCACTCATTCTTCAGGATTAGATTATTTAGCTTCTAATTAATTTTTGATCTGTTTTTCCCTGGCCTTTTATTGCATGTAATTTTTACTGTATCATGATCTAAAAAATAATGTATTTAGGATTTCTGTCTTTCTGCATTTGATTTTGAGGTTTTTATGCCCTGATACATGGTCAATTTTTGTACAAAGTCCATGTATTTTTTAATACACGAAGGGAGAGAAAAAATGAATGTCTCCATTCAATTTTCTCCAAAGGTCTAAAATATCTAACTTCTAGAACTTTATTTACCTGCTTAACTTTTTTCTCATTTATTTTGTGGTTTGATTTATATAGTTCTGAGAGAGTAAGTTTGAGATTCCCCACAAGTATAGTTTTTCTTTCTGATTCTTCTTGCAGCTCTCTTAACTATAGGAATTTGGATGCTATATTACTTTGTGTATATATGTTTAATATTGATATTACTTCATTATCTATGGTAGCCTTTAGCAAGATATAGTTTCCCTATTTATCTCTTTTAATTATATCTATTTTTGCTTGATTTGACATCAGGATTGCTATCTCTGCTTTTTTTTTTCTTCAGTTGAAGCATAATAGATTCTGTACCAGTGTTTTACCTTTACTTTGAATATATCGATCTATTTTAAATATGCTTCTTGTAAACAACATATTGTAGGATTCTGGCTTTTAATCCAGCCTGCTATTTGCTTCCATTTTATGGGAGAGTTCATCCCATTCCCATTCACAGTTACTCTATGAATGTTACTAACTCTGTATTTCCCACCATCTTGTTTTGCCCAAGTTATACTTTTCTTGTTCCTTTCCCCTTTTCCCTCCTCCCTTATAATCAGCTTCTGACTATTATCTCCCTCAAATAGCCCTACCCTTTTACAGCCCTTACCCCTTTCTTATCTTTCCCTTTCTACATCAGTCTCCCTTCTATTAGAAACTCCTTTCATTTTTCCTTTCTCCTCCTACTTTCTTCTAGGGTGAGACAAGTTTCTCTGTGAAGTTAAATATGTATTTAAACCAAATCTGTTAAGTGTAAGGTTTGCAGAATGCTCACCCCGCTGCCTTCTTTCCCTCAATTATAATAGAACTTTTTGGCCTCTCCATGAGATGGAATTTACTCCCTTTTAACTACATTTTCCTCTTCTTCCAGAAGAATCCCCTTTTCTCCTTTAGTTTCTTTTTTTATATCATCACAATAAAATCAAATTATACTTGTACCCTCTAAGTATACCCATTCAGAGATATATATCTTAAGAGCTAAATATATTATCTTCCTATATAGTGATATAAGCTTTTTAACTTTTAAAAGAAAGTTATTTTTTTCTTTTCTTTTTACCTTTTTATGCTTCTTGAGTTCTGTATTTGAAGATCAAATTTTCTGTTTAGTTCTGGTCTTTTCATCACAAATGAATGAAATTAACCTGTTTCATTGAATGTTCATCTTTTCCCCTGAAAGATAATGCTTAATTTTGCCATGTAGTTGATTCTATGCTGCAATCCAAGTTGCTTTTCCTTCCAGAATATCAGATTTCAGGCCTTTCAATCCTTTGCTAGGTCCTGGCTAATCCTGATTGTGGCTTCTCGATACTTAAATTGTTTCTTTCTAGCTGCTTACAATATTTTCTCCTTGCTCTGATAATTCTGAAATTTAACTATGATGTTCCTTGGAATTTTCATTTGGGGAACTCTTTCAGGAGGTGATCAATGAATTCTTTCAAGACTTTTACCCTCTGGTTCTAGGACATCAGGGCAATTTTCCTTGATGATTTCCTGAAAGATGATGTCTAGGCTCTTTTTTCATTATTTTCAGGAAGTCCAATAATGCTTAGATTGTCTGTCCTAGATCTACTTTATAAGTCAGTTATTTTGTTAAAGGCATTTTACATTTTCTTCTATTTTTTCATTTTTTTAATTGTGTTTGATGACTTTTGAAATCTCATTGAGTCATACACTTTCACTTGTTCAATTCCAGTTTTTAGGCAATTGTTTCCTTCAGTTAGCTTTTTTATCTTTGTTTGCATTTAGCCAATTGAACTTTGAAATGAGCTATTTGTTCATTGGATTTTTTTTTTTTTTGCTATTTCACAAATTCTGTTTTTCAATGAATTATTTTCTTTTTTTCAAATCTAAGGAGTTATGCACTTTTTCCATTTTGTCAAATATATTTTGTAAGCACTTATTTGTTTTTTCTATTTTGCCAAATTGATTGTGGAAGGAGTTATATTATTTTTCCATTTCACTAAATCTATTTTAAGGTGTTTTCTTCAGATAATTTCTGAATTTCCTTTTTCAAACTCTCTTGTAAAGTTTTCATTTCCTTTCTCCATTTTTCCTTCTAATTCTTTTTTAAGATCCTTTTTGAATTCTTCCAAGAAAGCCTTGTGAGATGGGGACCAAGTCATATCACACTTTGGGGCTTTATCTGGAGATCTGCCTTTAGTACTTTCAAAGTTTGAGGCCTGTTCTTCTCTTTCTCCATAAAAGCTATCTGTGGTCAGAGTTACTTTTGATTTTTTGCAAGGTTTGCAAGGTTGAGATCTGCAATTAGAGCAAGGGAGGTTTGTCCCAAGCTTCCTCTCCAGGTGACAGTGGCTTTAGGCTGCCTTGGACTGGTGCTGCAATTTGTTTCAGTGTTGGGTGGATGTGATGACCGCGTTATCACCCTGGATACCTTAGAATCAGTTGGAGTCAGGATAAGCAAAAGTTCTTGTCTTTATTCTTGGTCTTTAGAGGTAGGATTGAATTGGATGGAAGCAGAATCTCTGTGACCTTCTTTCTCCCTCTTCTACCACCAAAGTACTTCTGGTTCATCTTACTCCACCCCCTAGTCCCTCCTACAATTCTCTGTATACATCAATTATTGAGCCAGCACAGGATAGTGGGAAGGGCCATTTCCCAAGCACATGCCCAATTGTCCAATTGGTAATTAGCCTTAAGTGCTTGAATCGACCTCAGTGCATCCAATCAAGAGTTTCAGCCCTCTACAGGTAGATATTGCCCAATCCTTTTGGGGTTTAGAAGCTCATTATTTGCCTTTTGTATTTGTGTTGTATGTCTCACACTGTATGTGCTGATTCATGGCTTGTATCTGAGACAAAGTAGCCAATGCCGCTGCATTTTGGGTAATAGCCTCCTGGTAGATTCCCCTACACACAGATACCAATCTGCCCTAGGTACCTGCACTGTGCCTGAGCTCCACTGCCTCCCCTTCCCCACTATGTGCCAATTGAAACAGAACTTTTCTGAAATTCTTCCAAAATATCTCCTGCTGTAAATTTGTTACACTCCAATTATTTATGGGTTTTGTCACTCCAAACCAGTTCAGAGGCATTGGTGTTGATCTGAGGAACACTAGGAAAAGATGAGATAAAGACCTGTCTTTTTTCCACCATCTTGGCTCTGCCCCCTACAAATGTTTAAAAGCATTTTTTCTTTTCTTTTGTACCTTTGAACCCTCCCAAGATATCTTGGGGTTTACTAGCCAGATTTTTTTAAGGCCATGCCTTAAATTTAAACTAATCTTATTCTTATTGATTGACCACCAATAGGTCCCAGACCAAGCTGTATTTGGTCATTGTTTGGGTCCAGATCAACTCAGGTTGAATGTACGTAGCAATCATTTCTGCTTTGAGCAGAAACCCAGAGGGTCTTTCCTTCCCAGATTTATTTATTTATGTAGATTTTTTTTTTTTTTTGATTAGGTGAAAGAGGAGATTCTTTGTCTCAATTGCTGGCAAACCTTAATAATTTAATGAGTATGGCCTCAGTTATACTGAGACCTGTTGAAAACCTTATCTTTAAAAGACTAAGGTTTCTCACTTCATTTAGAGCCATCTCCAGTTATCCTGATACACACACACACACACACACACACACACACACACACACACACGCATACATATACATATATATGTATGAGTACTTATACATACATATATACATATGTGTATACATACACACACACATACACACACACACACACAAAGAGCAGGAACTCTGTATAATTGTTTTAATCCTACAACAGGGTGTTAACTCAGTGGAATTGATAAGACAATGGTTATCTAGTTTAGCATGTAAGTTCTGTAGTTCAGTATGATTGATTTAATCCTAAAACAAGGTGTTAACTCAGTAGAATTGATAAGACAGTGGTTATCTAGTTTAGCATGTGAGTTCTGTAGTTCAGTATTATTGATTTAGTTCTAAAACAAGGTGTTAACTCAGTAGAATTAAGATAATGATTCTCTAGTACTTGGTATAGTTCTACAAGTTGACAACTATGATGATGTACTTATAATAGAGTGTATAAGAGTTAAGAAATCTGGGAGGGGAGACAGACTTCAAGATGGAGATTCTCATAGTGACTCTCCTGCCTCCTTCACTGAAACCAAGACCTATTCCAAAGGGCCTCGAGAAAGCTAGTTGGGCCCCAGGGGAAGGAGACAGACTATGAAGGAGATACTAAAGATTTTGGACTTTATCCCTCACTATTCTTGAGGTGATTATTCTGCTGAAACCAAGCCTGGTCTGGAGCCCTCCAGAAAGCTAACCAGAGCTATATATATATATATATATCATCTGGTCTTTGGAGCCAGATGGCTCTGGAAGAGAAAGTAAGGCACAGTAACCTTGCATAGCCTTCCCTCACTTAAATCTAATTCATTTGCGTATCATGGAAGTACCTCCTTGAGGTCCTCTTTGAGAATGAAAGACAAATTACACCAGCAATTCTTCCTAGAACTTCTCCAGAGTCCTTCTCCAAGTTTATGCCATAGAAAAACTGAGGAAGTTTACCTAGAAAACTTAAGGAGGACAAGATGGGTTTTGTCCAGTGATACAGAGGCTGTCATGTGAAAGAGAATCAGTTTGTTCTACTTCACCCCAGAAATTAGAACTAAGAGCCATAGATGGAAGGTAGAAAGAGAAAATAAATTAGGCAAATTTAGAAAGCAAAATTGAAAAAATAATAATTACAGTTTTTGAGGTAGAGGCAAAATGGCAAAAAAAAAAAAAAAAAAAAAAAAAGCAGGGACTCACCTGAGCTATCCCAAATTCCCCTCAAAATATTTTTAAAATATTGCCTCAAAACAAATCTTGAAGCAGCAGAACACACAAAATGGGAGAGTGAAACAATTTTCCAGCTCAAGACCCTTTAAAAGTTTGAGATGAAAGATCTATTGCACTGGTGTGAGAGTGAACAACCATGTGAGCACAGTCCATCCAGGTCATAGCAAACCAGAGTCGGGTACTGGAATTGACTGAAACAGCAGTGGCAGCAGCTGCTTCTAGAATTCTTAATCCATAGATGGGAAGGGGGTCAAACAATTGGTTTGAAGATTATAGGAATTCCTTTACTGGCACAGGGGCAGGATTCTGATATATTGTCAAAGTTATGGATTATAGACCCAAAGTGAAGAAGAGCATTGGCATACCAGAGCTTGTGGCAGCAGGGGAACAGGGATTCTAGTCACAGGCTCAGAATAGAAAAGAGTACTTCTGCTTACTCATTTAGACCACACCAGGAGAGCAATAAATACATATCTCCATAGATCATACTACCTTGGAAGAACTGAAAGCTAACAGATCCCAGAACTAACTCTGAAAATAGTTGCACAAAATTCTGAAGCTTAGGAAAGTACTCCTTCCATGCTGAAAGCAGAGGCCCACTGTAGCATAGTCAAAGTCAAGAAATGGGCTGGAAAAATGAAAAAAAAAAAAGAAAGCAATTCTTATTATACAAAATTACTATGGTCAAAAGGAAAATCAGAAGTCACATTCAGAAGACAACAAATTCGAAACTACCACTCCAAAACCCAAAGAAAAATGTGAATTGGCCTTAGTCCATGGAGCAGCTTAAAAAGGATTTTTAAAATCAAGTAAGAGAGAAAGAGCAAAAAAAATGGCAAAAGAAATGATAGTAATACAAGAAAATTGGGGAAAAAGAGTCAACAACAACTTGGTAAAGGAGACAAAAATAATGAATAAAATAACTTTTTATAGTCTTTTAAAAATTTCAGTAGTGTTTTATTTTTCCAATTACATATTAAAATAATTGTTTTAAGATTTTTAGTTCCAAATCATTCCTAATTGTCATTCAAAGTAGTAACTTTGTAAAAAAAAGATTATTGATATATTTTGTCATTAATATGATATAGATTATACATGTACAATTATTATAAACACATTTCTATATTAGTCATGCCATGAAAGAAAAGGAAATATGACAAAAGGGGAAAATCATTGGGGGGGGGAAGCAAGCAAACAAACAAAGTGAAAATAGTTTGCTTTGATTCACATTTAGGATCTGTAATTTTCTTTTTGAATGTGGATGGCATTTTCTATCTCAAGTTTATTGTAATTATCCTGGATTACTGCATTGCTAAGAAGATCTAATTTTATCATAATTGATCATTACATAATCTTGCTGTTTCTGTATACAATGTTTTCCTGGTTTGGTTCACTGCATTCAGCATCAGCTCATATAAGTCATTCCAAGTTTTTCTAAAATCAGTCAGCTCATCATTTTTTATGGCGCAACAATATTACATTATAATCATATACTATAATTTATTCATTTATTCCCTAATTATTGGGCTTTTATTCAATTTCCTATTCCTTGTTACCATGAAAAGAACTGCTACAAATATTTTGATCTTTTTGAGATACAGACTCAGTAGAGATACTGCTGAATGAAATGGTATGCATAATTTGATAGCCTTTGGGGCACAGTTCCAAATTGCTCTCCAGAATGACTGAATCAGTTCACAACTCCACCAAAAATGTAGCATTTCAGTTTTCCCAAATGCCCTGCAATAGTTATCATTATCTTTTCCTGTCATCTTGGCTAATCTGATAAGTGTGAAATTGTTTGTATTTCTCTAATTAATGCTGAACATTTTATTTTTTTCATATGACTATAGGTAGCTTTAATTTCTTCATCTGAAAATTGTCTGTTCACAACCTTTAATCATTTATCATTCGGGGAGTGACTTTTATTCTTATAATTTGAGTCAGTTTTCTATATTTTTTAGAAATGAGGCCTTTACTTTGTAGTGTCCAGAAACTGGAAACTGAGTGGATACACATCAGTTGGAGAATGGCTGAATAAATTGTGGTATATGAATGTTATGGAATATTACTGTTCTGTAAGAAATGACCAGCAGGATGATTTCAGAAAGGCCTGGAGAGATTTATATGAATTGATGCTGAGGGAAATGAGCAGGACCAGGAGATCATTGTATACTTCAACAGCAATACTGTATGATGATCAATTCTGATGGATCTGGCCATCTTCAGCAATGAGATGAAGCAAATCAGTTCCAACAGAGCAATAATGAATTGAAACAGCTATACCCAGTGAAAGAACTCTGGGAAATGAGTGTGAACCACTACATAGAATTCCCAATCCCTCTATTTTTGTCCACCTGCATTTTTGATTTCCTTCACAAGTTAATTGTATGCTATTTCAAAGTCCGATTCTTCTTGTGCATCAAAATATCTGTATGGACATGTATGCATATATTGTATTTAACATATACTTTAACATATTTAACATGTATTGGTTCACCTACTATTTGGGGCAGGAGGTGGGGGAAAGGAGGGGAAAATTGGAATAAAAGGTTTTGCAACTGTAAATGCTGAAAAATGACACATGCATATATCTTTTAAATAAAAAAATATATATAAAAGAAATGAGATCTTTATCAAAAACATTACCTGTAAAAATTGTTTTCCAGTTTTCTGCTTCCCTCCTAATTTTGACTGCATTTGGTTTTGTTTATACAAAACATTAAAATTAATGTAATCAAAATGATATATTTTTCATTTCATGTTTTCTATTTTTTGGTTAGTCATAAATTCCTCCTTTTTTCAAAGATCTAATGGGTAAACTATTCCTTGCTCTCCTAATTTGCATTTAGTATCATGTAAATGACTAAATCATGATCCCATTTATATCTTATCTTTATATAGCATTCTGATCTATGTCTGTTTTCTGCCATACTAGAAAATAACACTTTTTAAAAAAAGAATAGGTCAAATGGTAAAAAGATACAAAAATCCAAAGAAAAGAAGAACTCTGTAAGAAGCAAGATTGGTCAAAGGAAAACGAGGCACAAAATTTTATAGAAGAAAAGAATTCCTTAAAATCTAAAATTGGGAAAGTGGAAATTAATGATTTTTATGAGACATCAAGAAACAATAAAACAAAAGAGAAAATAGGAAAAAATGAAATATCTCAGAGGAAAACAACTGATTGGGAAAGCAGATAAAGAGAAATAATTTTAAAATTATTGAACTACATAAAAACCATAATTAAAAGAAGATCCTAGATATTATCTTTCAAGAAATTATCAAGGAAAATTGCCTTGATAGTCTAGAAACAGAGGGTAAAATATAAATTTAAAGAATCCACTAATCACCTCCCTAAAGAGATCCCAAAATTAAAATTTTCAAGAATAGAGAAAATATTACAAATAGACACAGGGAAGCTTTGCACATATTATGGAATAATAACAGAAGATTTATCATGTTTCCCCGATAATAAGACACTGTCTTATTAATTTTTTTGGACAGAAAAACCCCAGAGGGCTTATTTTCAGGGGAGGGCTTATTTTAATGAACATTGACGGCAATTTTAATAAACAGGTAAATGCGAACAAAAAAAAGTACCTTTATTCAATAATGATCATGTCATCTTCTTCAACAATATCGTCATAAGTGTCCATACCCTGAATTCCATCCTGGATGTCTTGCGCCTCTATTTCCTTCAGAAGAAGTGGACCTAATCTGTCATGTCCAGCAATATAGCTCTCTTTAAATGAACATGTCTTGTCCAGGTAACCTGCTTGTAGTGCCTTGGCAACACAGCTGTCAGTAATTTTATCCCATGACTTCTTCACCCAAGTCACGACTTCTTGCAGACAGGGCTTCACAAAGTTTCCACGCTGATTTCTTTCCATTCTATTTTCAATGTAGTCATTGACTTCCATGCGCAAATGGTCCTTGAATGGCTTGTTTATTGCAATATCAAGGATCTGGAGATAGGCAGTCATTCCTGCAGGAATCATTACTTGATCTATTCTTCTCTCTGCAAGGAAGTTCTTCATTTCTTTAGTGTGATGAGTGCTAGCTAAGTTCTTCTTTTATCCTCCATCATGCCCCCTGAGTTCTTCTTTTAACCTCCATCATGCCCCCTCACTCCCGCTTACATACCGGGTTTTTATGTTGTCCTGCCTCAGCTCTCCTCCACGGCCCTGCTCTCAATGGCGCCAGCAAGCAAATCACTGGGGAAGAACAAGATGACGCACTCACTGCTGCAGCTGTGATTGGTGCAGTTCGGAGTGCAGCGTGCGTTTCACAGGGTTGGGGGGGGGGTGGTGCGGTGCATACAGAGGGTACAGTAATGTAGTGTGTAGTGCAGGGGATCACCTTCACTACAGTAGCAATCTCATCAGGGCTTATTTTTGGGAGAGGGCTTATTTTAGAGGAATCTTACACAGTAAGGGGAGGGCTTATTTTCGGGATAGGTCTTATTATTGGGGAAACACAGTAGTTTCTACATTAAAGGATTTAATAGCTTGAGATATGATATTCTAGAAGGCAAAGAAGCTAGGATTACAATCACCTACCCAGCAAACTTCAGTATAATTTTTCGGGGGGGAAATGGATATTTAATGAAATAGAAGTCTTTCAAGCATTTCTGATCAAAATATTAAAAAAAATAGACTTTTGACTTTCAAATACAAAACTCAAGAGAAGCATAAAAAGGCAAAAAGAAAAGAGAAACTATAAAAACTTCAACAAGGTAAAATTATTTATACTTCTACATGGGAATATGATACATATTCATAAAATCATAAGAATTTTCTCATTATTGTTCTCTATTTAATAATTAGCTAGAAGGAGTATATATAGAAAGAGTCATAGATGTAAGTTGAATATGATGGGATAATATGTAAAAAAATAAAATTAAGGGGTGAGAAAGAGGATTATACTGGGAGAAGGGAAAAAGAGAAGTAGATCATCCTCTTTAAATGATCTTCCATTAAAAAAAAAAGTGTAAAAGGCCTTTTATGGTGGAGAGGAGAATGATGGGGAGGGGAGGGGGGAGAATGGATTGTGTGAATCTTACTCTCATTGCAATTGACTCAAAGAGAGAGTAACATATATACTCAGTTGAGAATGTAGATCTATTTTACCTTACAGGAAAGTAGAGGGGGAAAGGGTAAAGAAGAGGAATGATAAAATTGAGAATAGATTAGGGTAGGTAAAAGACAGACAAAATACATTTGCTGATAGAATGAAACAAGAGAGAGAGAGAGGGAGGGAGGGAGAGACAGAGAGACAGAGAGAGAGAGAGGAGAGAGAGAGAGACAGACAGACAGACACAGACACAGAGACAGAGAGAGAAAGAGATAGATAAAAGGGGAAGCAGGATGAAGAAAAAAATATATATGCATATATATTTGACATGTTAGAAATTTTATGACAAGTTTTTCTAATAAAGGCCTTATTTTAAAATATATACTAAATGAGTCATATTTATAAAAATAACAGCTGTTCCTTAATTACTAAATGGTCAAAAGGATATGAACAAGCTTTATTCACATGAAAAAAATGCTCTAAATTCCTATCAATTAAAGAAATGAAAATTAAACAATTCTTGCACCCATGCCACATCTATCAAATTAGATAATATGACAGAAAAGGAAGATGACAAATATTGGAGTGGATGTGGTAACATTGGGACACTAATACATTATTGGTAAAGTTATATACTGATTCAGTCATTCTGCAGAATAATTTGAAATTATGCCCAAAGGGCATATATATTACATTATATATTATATAGCCCAAAAAGCTATAAAACCATGCAAACTTGACTAAGTAATATCTTTTTTGATCTGTATCTAAAGAGATTAAATTATTGAGTTATAAGAAATGTGAAGCAGGGTGCTGTCAGAAAAACTTGAAATGGTAAATATGAACTGATACAACTCAAATGAGCAAAACTCAGAAAACATGATCAATTATGAATGACTTAGCTATTCTTAGCAATATGATGATCTGAGACAATACTCAAGGATTTATGATGAAAAATGCTATCCATCTCCACAGAAGGAATCAATGGAGTCTAAATGCAGATTGAAGGATATTTTTTCTTCATTTTTTATATCTTTCTTTTTTCTTTTCTTTTCTTTTTTTTGTCTGTTTTTTTTTTCAAAGCATCACTAACATGGAAATATGTTTTTCATGACTGCACATGTATACGCTACATTAAATTTTTTGCTTTCTTAATGAAAAGAGATGGGAGGGAGAAAATTTGGAATTCAATTTTTAAAATGAATTTTAAGGATTATTTTTGCATGTAATTGGGGAAACTAATATATTAGATAGTTAAAAATTAATGAAATCAATCAAAGCTATCCAAAACTAGATGGGGCTGCTTTAGGAGGAGGGTTTCCCATCAGTGAAAGACTACAAACATAGGTTTCATAATCAGTTGTTCTTTATAATTTAGAGGAGATTCTGCTTAGTTATAGGTAGAATTAGATGGCCTCTGAGGACACTTTCAATTTTTAGAGTCTGTAGTTCTTTAATTTATTCTCTGAAACCAAGATTGGTAATTTCCATTTTAATATTGATTCTAATCCTTTTCATGTTGACTTTTTTTATATCACTGTGGACATGGAATAAATTGGGCTCTTGATTTTTGCTTATTTCACTCTGCCTAAATTCACATAAGATTTTTATTATTTATTTTTATTTTTCATATTCATTACATATTGAAACAATATTCCATTCTCCCACATGCCATATATTACAAAGATAGGTATGCACTTCATTTACAGCTTTATTTTATTTTATTTCATTTTAGCTACTACAAAAGGTAATATTATAAATATTTTGTCATAAAGAAGACCTTGAATTGTATCTTTAAGCTCTTTGGAATATGCACTCACCACTGGAATTACAAGAATTTAAATTTTATTGATAATCATTAGACCATGAAAGAGGTGAAATACATTTCATATAGACCTATACTTAATATTTCTCAGTTAAATATGACAAATTGTGCATGCGAGGTTAGTATTATTGTTAATCCAATGTTGTACTACTGAGTACATTTCCAAAGTCATATGGTTTCATCTCTTAACAGTGCCCTAAGCTGCTGCCTTACCCTAGCATGATAAGAAATGCAAATTAGGTTTGCCAAGAGATCTACCAAAATTAAAAGGGGGAAACATTCTTGAGGAAATGTTATATAGTGAATTAAAGATAATTTTTAGAACTAGGCGCTTTGAATTGTTTCTAGGTTTGCCATATGGTCATTTCATGACATTTTTTTATAGTTCCACTTTATACTTTTAAAATAAATATAATAGAGATATTTTATTTTTTGTCCTTATTTAATTTTACTATGGATTTAATAAGCAAAAACTGTGAAGTAACTTGAATTTAAAACTTTATTTTTGAAAGTCAAATTTTAATCAATGAACTTGGGGGGGGTTTATGATTAATAAGAGAGTGGGTTCAACCTTATTGTAGAATATAAAGCTTAGCACTTCTTTGCAATAATGGATTTTGAAAACCTATTTCAGCCTTTTACTCAAGTGGTGATTTCTAACACCTGTGAATATATGTCACAAGTGTTACTTCTAATAAAAACTAGAGAAGTATATCTTTCATTTTTGATCTACGAATTAAAATAACATACTTTATTCTTTCCTTCATTCAACAGGGCACACTCAGTGGAAAAACAACTCTTTTTACAAAATTTCTTGATTAAAAAGATAATATTTGTCTAGACACTTAAGGAATATTCAAAATTCCTAATTTTTCTCATGGACAACATTTTTGATGCTTTAGCTTTTTCCTGTAATGATGACTTTTGAGGTGTTAATACCTAATATTTTATGATAATGACACTTTATTAAAATAGCCATTTATGTTGAATCCCTTTCCTGACAAAGCTAAACCTAATGAGCCATTTTAAGCTGTCACCCACTGTAGTCTCTGGGGTCGATAGTGTAAAGCAAAAAGTAGATCCAGTTATCTTGCTGACACAATATGTTTTTGCAATGTAGGACTTTTTCTAAATCTAAAGTAAGATTTTGAAGCTAAATGGGTTTTGTCAGACTGCGAAAGATGGCTCAATGAGGGAAAGCAGTGCAATCCTCCCACATCTACTGTAATAAAGATGGAAGAATACCAGATCAAATAGTGATCAAAAAATTGGAGGAGAAAATCACAGTGGGTCATTTTTTTTCCAATCCAGATCAGTGCAGGTAGAAAGTTAGATACCTGTGAGAATTAGAGTAGAGCTCACAGCAGAAAGCTCCACAAAGAGCTTTCTAGCATATGGGCAGGTCAGGAATCTGCAGTGCTAACATAACAGGGAACACCAACAAAGGCTAAGTCAGCAAATGTGTTATCTTGATCATGGAGTAGGGTCTAGGAGATGTATCTGAATAACAAGGGCAAGAAGCTCTCACTATGGAGCCTGCAAATTTATAACTCTGCATTTATGGAGGCTCAAGTTAGATGATGAGACTTGGGCTAAAAATTGTTATCCTCTGGACATTCAAAAAGTGGCATAATTAAAATTCATAACTATGAATGTCAATGAAATCACCCATTAAATGGAAGAGGCTATCAGTTTGGGTTAGAAAGTAAAATTCAACTATATAGTATTGTCAAAAAACACACTTGAAATTTAAAAATTATATGGACTTAAAATAAGAGATTAAAGTAAAATCTTTTATTACTCAACCAAATTCAGAAACTTGATCATGATCTCAGATATGACAGTAAAAAAATAGTCTTGACAAAAAGAAATAAAGAAGAAGCAATATCGCAGGATACAAAATAAATCCACATAAATACTCAGCATTTTTATACATCATGAACAAAATCCAACAGCAAGATATGCAAAGAGAAATTCCACTCAAAATAACTGTTGATGGCATAAAATACTTGGGAAAGTCAGGTATTATATGAGCAAAATTACAAAAAAACTTTTCACACAAATGAAGTCAGACTTAAATAATTGGAAAAATATTAAGTGCTCTTGGATAGACGAGAGAATATAATAAAGATGACAATACTCCCTAAACTAATCTATTTATTTAGTGCTATACCAATCAGACTCCCAAGA
Source organism: Antechinus flavipes (assembly GCF_016432865.1). Lineage (NCBI taxonomy): Eukaryota > Metazoa > Chordata > Mammalia > Dasyuromorphia > Dasyuridae > Antechinus > Antechinus flavipes. The sequence goes on along the minus strand of NC_067398.1, from coordinate 351,724,707 downwards.
AACTATTTTAATGACCTAGAAAAAATAACAACAAAATTCATATGGAAGAACAAGAAAAAGACCATTTGGTATTGGCTAAGAAATAGATTAGTTGATCACTGGAATAGATTAGGTTCACAAGACAAAATAGTCAATAACTATAGCAATTTAGTGTTTGACAAACCCAAAGATCTCAACTTTTGGGCTAAGAATTCATTATTTGACAAAAACTGCTGGAAAAACTGAAAATTAGTATGGCAGAAATTAGGCATGGACCCACACTTAACACCATATACCAAGGTAAGATCAAAATGGATCCATGATTTAGGCATAAAGAACGAGATCATAAATAAATCAGAGGAACATAGGATGGTTTACTTCTCAGACTTGTGGAGGAGGAAGGAATTTGTGACAAAACTATTGTTTGTACAAAGACTTTTTAATTTGATATAATCAAAATTATCTATTTTGTGATCAATAATGATCTCTAGTTCTTCTTTGTTCAAAAACTATTGTTTATACAAAGGCCTTTTAATTTGATATAATCAAAATGATCTGTTTTGTGATTAATAATGATTTCTAGTTCTTCTTTGGTCACAAATTCCTTCCTATTCCTCTAGTCCAAGAGGTAAACCATCCTATGTTCCTCTAACTTATTTATGATCTCATTCTTTATGCCTAAATCATGGACCCATCCAGTTTTCCCTGTAGTTTTTGTCAAATAGTGAATTCTTATCCCAAAAGTTGGGATCTTTGGATTTGTCAAAAACTAGATTGCTGTAGTTGTTGACTATTTTGTCCTGTAAACCTAACCTATTCCACTGACCAACTAATCTATTTCTTAGACAATATCAAATAGTTTTGGTGATTGCTGCCTTATAATACAATTTTAGGTCAGGTACAGCTAGGCCACTTTCATTTGATTTTTTTTTTTCATTAATTCTCTTGAAATTCTTGACATTTTGTTCTTCCATATGAACTTTGTTGTTATTTTTTCTAGGTCATTAAAATAGTTTCTTGGGAGTCTGATTGGTATAGCACTAAATTAATAGATTAATTTAGAGAGTATTGTCATCCTTATTATATTCACTCAGACTATTCAAGAGCACTTAATATTTTTCCAATAATTTAAGTCTGACTTCATTTATGTGAAAAGTTTTTTGTAATTTTGCTCATATAATCCCTGACTTTCCTTTGGTAGATAGATTCCCAAATATTTTATGCTGTTGACAGTTATTTTGAATGGAATTTCTCTTTGCATTTCTTGCTGTTGGATTTTGTTGGTGATGTATAAAAATGCTGAGGATTTATGGGGATTTATTTTGTATCCTGCAACTTTGTTAAAGTTATGAATTATTTATAATAGCTTTTTAGTAGAATCTCTGGGGTTCTCTAAGTATACCATCATATCATCTGCAAAGAGTGATAATTTAGTTTCCTCATTACCTACTCTAATTCCTTTAATCTCTTTCTCAACTCTTATTGCCAAGGCTAGCATTTCTAATACAATATTGAATAATAGGGATAGTGGGCAACCTTGTTTCCCTCCTGATCTTACTGGGAATGGTTTCAGTTTATCCCCATTACATATGATGCTTAATGATGGTTTTAAATATATGCTCCTGACTATTTTAAGGAAAAGTCCATTTATTCCTATATTCTCAAGTGTTTTTATTAGGAATGGATGTTGGATTTTATCAAATGCTTTTTCTGCATCTATTGAGATGATCATATGGTTTTTGTTAATTTAGTTATTGATATAGTAAATTATGCTAATAATTTTCCTAATATTGAACCAGCCCTGCATTCCTGGTATAAATCCTACGTAGTCATGGTGTGTTATCCTGGGAATGATTTTCTGTAATCTTCTTGCTAATATTTTATTTAAGATTTAGTCATTAATATTCATTAGGGAGATTAGTCTATAATTTTCTTTCTCTGTTTTCAACCTACCTGGTTTAGTTTTCAATACCATGTCTGTGTCATAAAAGGAATTTGATAGGACTCCTTCAATCCCTATTTTTTTCAAATAGTTTATATAGCATTGGAGTTAATTGTTCTTTAAATGTTTGGTAGAATTCACATGTAAATCCAACTTGTCCTGGGGATTTTTTCTTAGGGAGTTGATTAATAGCTTATTCTATTTCGTTTTCTAAGATGGGGCTGTTTAACCAATTTACTTCTTCCTTTGTTAATCTGAGCAAACTATATTTTTGAAGGTATTCTTCCATTTCATTTAAGTTATCAAATTTATTGGCATAAATTTGGGCAAAGCACATCCTAATAATTACTCTAATTTCCTCTTCATTAGTGGCAGGTTCTCCCTTTTCATTTTTAAGACTAATAACTTGATTTTCCTCTTTCCTTTTTTAAATCAGATTTACTAAGGATTTATCTATTTTGATGGTTTTTTTTATAAAACCAACTCTTAGTTTTATGAAGTAATTCAATAGTTTTTTTTTTTTTTTTACTTTCAATTTTTTTAATCTCTTCTTTTTTTTTTTTTTTTTTTTAGAATTTCAAGTTTAGTGTTTGTCTGGGGGTTTTTAATTTGTTTTCTAGCATTTTTAGTTGCAAGCCCAATTCATTGACCTTTCTTTCTCTATTTTATGCAAGTAGGCCTCTAGAGATATGAAATTTCCTCTTCTTACTGCTTTGGCTGTATCCCACACATTATTTTCATTTTCTTGGGTGAAGTTACTAATTATGTCTATGATTTGCTGTTTCACCCAATCATTCTTTAGCATGAGATTATTTAGTTTCCAATTATTTTTTGGTCTATTTTCCCCTAGCTTTTTATTAAATGTAATTTTCATTGCATCATGATTTGAAAAGTATGCATTTACTATTTCTGCCTTACTGCATTTGAGTTGGAGGTTTTCATGTCCTAATATATGGTCAATTTTTGTATAGGTTCCATGAATTGCTGAGAAGAAAGTGTACTCCTTTCTGTCTCCATTTAGTATTCTCCGAAGATCTATCATATCTAACTTTTCTAGTATTCTATTTACCTCTTTGACTTCTTTCTTATTTATTTTGTGGTTTGATTTATCTAATTTTGAGAGTGCAAGGTTGAGATCTCCCACTATTATAGTTTTGCTGTCTATTTCTTCTTGCAGCTCTCTTAATTTCTCTTTTAAGAATTTAGATGCTACACTACTTGGTACATATATTTTTAATATTGATATTGCTTCATTATCTATGCTACCCTTTAACAAGATATAGTGCCCTTCCTTATCTCTTTTAATTAGATCAATTTTCACTTTTGCTTGATCTGAGATCAAGATGGCTACTCCTGCTTTTTTGACTTCACCTGAAACATAGTAGATTCTGCTCCAACATTTTACCTTTACTCTGGATGTATCTCCTTGCTTCAAGTGTCTTTCCTGTAAACAACATACTGTAGGATTCTGGATTAAAAGCCAGTCTGCTAATTGCTTCCTCTTTATGAGGGAGTTCGTCCCATTCACATTTATGGCTAAAATTACTAATTCTGTATTACTTGCCATCTTGTTCACCCCTGCTTATGCTTTTCTCCTTTCTTTCCCCCTTAACCTTCTCCCCAGTATTAAACTTGTGAGCATCACTTGCTCCCCACAGCCCTCCCTTTTTAGGATCTCTCCCCTGACCTTATATTTCCTCCCCCTTTCTTATCTCCTTTCCTCACAATTTTTGTCTTTCCTTCCGCTTAGCTTACTCCTTTCCTTTTCACTTTTCCTTTCCCACTTTTCAGTGAGGTTGGAGAAGATTCACCATATATATTTATAGCAGAAATATAGTTCCCAAGATTTCTTTTTACCTTTTTTGGTTTCTCTTGAGTTCTATATTTGGAGATCAAACTTTTTATTTAGTTCCAGTTTTTTTTTTTTTCATTAAAAAGAGATGAAATTCATTTATTTTGTTGAATGTCCATCTTCTTCCCTGGAAAAAGATGCTCATTTTGGCTGGGTAAGTTATTTTTGGCTGCATCCCAAGTTCCTTAGCCTTTCAGAATATCATATTCCAGGCCCTTCAATCCTTTAATGTGGATGCTGCTAGATCCTGAGTAATCCTTATTGTGGCTCCTCTATATTTGAATTGATTCATTTCTTGTAGTATTTTTTTCCTTCATCTGATAGTTCTGGAATTTGGCCACTATATTTCTTGGAATTTTGATTTTAGGATCCCTTTCAATTGGTGATCGATGAATTCTTTCAATGTCTATTTTACCCTCTATAACTTCTGGGCAGTTCTCTTTGACAATTTCCTGGAAAATAGTGTCCAGATTCTTTTATTCATAATATGTTTCAGGGAGTCCAATAATTGTCAGATTGTCTCTCCTAGATCTATTTTCCATGTCTATTGTTTTCCCAAGAAGATATTTGACATTTTTTCCCATTGTTTCTTTTCTTTTTTTTTTTTTTTTTTTTTGGTTTTGCTTGACTGATCCTTGGTGTCTCCTCGAGTCATTCAATTCCATTTGTTCAATTCTGATTTTCAATGAAGTATTATCTTCACTCACTTTTTTGATATCTTTTTCTAATTGTCTAATTGAGTTTTTAAGTGAATTGTTTTGTTCTATGGAATTTTTTTCCATTTCGCCAATTTTATTTTTTAGAGAGCTATTTTCTTTTTCCAATTCATTAAATCTGTTTTCCTTGGAATTATTTACCTTTTCCAACTCACTAATTCTGTTTTTCAAGGATTTGATTTCTTTATCCACTCTATCTTTAAATGAGTGGGAGGACTTATCCAGAACCTCTTGCCAAGCTTCCCTTTCCTTTTCTCATTTTTCTTCTAGCTCTCTTGTGAGATCCTTTTTAATTTCTTCTATGAGAGTCTTATGTGTTGAGGACCAGATCATATCTGCCTTTGGGAATTCATCTGGAGACAGTCTGTTTTTAGTCTCCTCATGGTTTAAAGTCTTCTCTCTAGCCATATAGAAGCTATCAATAGAGGCCATTTTAATTTTTTGCTCATTTTGTCAAAGAAGAATCAAAGAAAACAAACTAACAAACAAAAAAATGCAGTCTGCTTTTTTTTTTTTTTGGGGGGGGGGGGACTGGATCATATTACTGAGTTTCCTCTACAGACTGCAGAGGGTAGCAGTGAGGCACTAGCAGAACAGCAATGGTTGGCTGACTCTGAGAGCAAGCTGAGTCACTCTGGGGGGGGTGGGACCAGGTCCCAAGGGACCCTAGTTTTTCAGGATTATAGTCTTTACCGCCTGTGTTTATAGCTTCTCTGCTGATCTACTGGCTTGCGGCCAGGGCAAAGTAGACACACTGTTGTAAAGTTCTCCCCACAAATACAGCTGAGATCTCATCCCACCCCCCACCCCCCCTCAGGTCTGCTCAGTGTGAACTGCCTTCTGTACTCTCACTGTCTACTGCACTCCCACTGCCTGCCTTCAGTCTGCACCTGATCTAAACATCCCCCTTTCTGGCGAATTTCGAGAATATCTTCTGCTGGTAATTATATGTAGGTTTTTTCAGTCAAGTACTAATTATGAGGACTTGTCATGAAAAAAATATCCTGAGAGCAAGGCAGAGGTTAAATAGATGTGTGTGTCCTCTCTGCCGTCTTGGCTGGAAGTCACAACAGTCCTTTAAAAAAAAAAATTTCCCCCAGTTACATGTAAAAAACACTTCTGTTATACATGTACATTTATTTTTTACATATTTCCTTATGAATCATGTTGGGAGAGAAAAGTCAGAATAAAAGGGAAAACCTTTTTTATTTAGAAATGGTGATAGTGGGCGTTTGTTTCATTCCTGATCCTATTGGGAATGGTCTTAGTTTATCTCCATTACATATGATGCTTGCTGATGTTTTAAATAGATGCTACTGATTGTTTTACAGAAAAGTCCATTTATTCCTATACCCTCTAGTGTTTTTTATTAGGAATGGGTGTCAGATTTTATCAAATGCTTTTTCTGTATCTATTGAGATAATCATATGGTTTTTGTTAATTTGGTTATTGATATAGTCAATTATGCCAATAGTTTTCCAAATATTGAACAAACCCTACATTCCTGGTATAAATCCTTCTTGGCCATGTTGTATTATCCTAGGGATGATTTTCTGTAATCTCTTTGCTAATATTTTATTTGAGATTTTTGCATCAATATTCACTAGGGAGATTGGTCTATAATTTTCTTTCTCTTTTTTTATCCTACCTGGTTTAGTTATTAATACCATATCTTGTCATAAGAGGAATATGGTAGGATTCATTTGTTCCCTATTTTTTCAAATATTTTATATAGTATTGTAATTAGTTGTTTAAATGTTTGGTAGAATTCACATGTAAATCCATCTGGTCCTGGGGATTTTTCTTAGGGGAGTTGATTAATAGCTTGTTCTATTTCTTTTTTCTAAATTACTATTTAAATAATTTATTTCCTCTTCTGTTAACCTGGACAATCCATATTTTTGTAGGTATTACTCCATTTCATTTAGGTTATCAAATTTATAGGCATAAAATTGAGCAAAGTAATTCCTAATTATCGCTCTAATTTCCTCTTCTGTGGTGATCTTCTTCCCAAAACGCAGCCAGGTGATAAAAGTTCAGATCTTTTATTATCTCCAATATAGCCCGGTTAGCTTAGAGGCCTATCTCTCTGCTTGGTTCCAAGAGCTCTCTCTGAATGTCGCCAAATCCAAAGGTCTGGTCCTTCAGCCTCTGCCTCTGCTTTCTTCAGCCTCCAGCCAGCTCCACTCTTCACTCGGTGAAATCTGACCAAGACCCTCTGTCTGTTTCTTTTATCCAAGAGGGAGGAATTGTGGGATACGAGAGAGAGGGATTATGGGTTTTCTCCCATAGTGCTCTCTGGCCCAAAGAGCTTCAAGGGAGGTGTGAACTCCTTGAACTCCAATGAGTAAAGGTGTGAACACAAGCCTTGTATTAATTAGTTCTACTTAGTACCTTGTTTCAGGTTCTGCCCAAAACATCTTGTAAGATTAGATCAACTCTAATTAGTTAGTAGTTAGTAAGGATTCCAACACTCTTCATTGGCAGAAAGTTCTCCCTTTTCATTTTTGAGACTAACAATTTGATTTTCCTCTTTCCTTTTTCTAATCAAATTAACTAAAGGTTTATATATTTTGTTGTTTTATTTCACAAAACCAACTCTTAGTTTTATTTATTAATTCAATAGTTTTTTTTTTTAACTTACAATTGTATTAATCTCTCCTTTTATTTTTAGAATTTCAAGTTTGGAATTGGATTATTCTTTTTTTAAATTTGCTCTTTTTCTAGTTTTTTTAGTTGCAAACCCAATTGATTGATTTCTCTTTCTCTATTTCATGCAAACAAGTATCTAGAGATATAAAATTTTCCCTTATTATTGTTTTGGCTACATCCCACAGATTTTGGTATGTTGTCTCATTATTGTCATTCTCTTGGATGAAATTTTTAATTGTGTCTATGATTTGCTGTTTTGCCCATTAATTCTTTTTGCTTGATTGGAGATCAGGATGGCTACTCCTGCTTTTTTTTTTTTTTTTTTTTTTACTTCATCTGAAGCATAATAGATTTTGCCCCAGCCTTTTTTATCTTTATTCTGTATGCATTACTATGCTTTAAATGTGTTTCTTGTAAACAATATATTGTGGGATTTTGGCTTTTATTCCAATCTGCTATCCACTTCTGCTTTATGGGAGAGTTTACCCCATTCACATTTATGCTTAAAACTACTAATTCTGTATTTCCTGCCAACTTATTAACCCCAAATTATACTTTTCTCTTTCCTTTTCCCCTTTACCTCCTCCTCAGTATTTTACTTATGAGTACAAGTTTCCTCAAGCAGCCTTCCTCCTTTAGAGTTTCTTCTCCTTTTATACCTTTTCCCTACTATTTCTTTTTCCCCTTCTATTTAGTCTACCCCTTCCCTTTTCCCCTTTCCCCTCCCATTTTTCTATAAGGTGAGAAAAGTTTTTCTTTGAAACAAAATATGTCTAATATTTTCTCTTTGAGCCAAATCTGAAGAGAGTAAGATTCACACAATGTTCACCCTCTCCCTTCTTTCTCTCAATTATAATAGGTTTTCTTTGATTCTTCATGAGAGCAATTTCCCCCATTTTACCTCCATTTTCTTCCCTTTCTGATACAATTCCGTTTCCACCTCTAGTTTCTTTTTTTATATAATAACAGTAAATATCAAATTATACATGCACTCTCTATGTATACGCATAACAGAAATACAGTTCTCAAGAGTTCTTTTCTTTTTATGTTTTTATGCTTCTCTTGAATTCTATATTTGGAGGTCAATTTTTTTTGTTTGTTTAGCTCTGGTCTTTTCATTAGAAATAAATGGAATTTGCCAGAATGTCCATCTTCTTCCCTGAAATAAAATGCTCAGTTTAGAGGGGTAGTTTATTCTTGGCTGCATTCCAAGTTCCTTTGCCTTTTGGAATACCAGATTCCAGGCCCTTTGATCCTGTAAGGTGGAAACTATTAGGTGCTGGGTTAATTTTTATTGTGGCTCCTCAGTATTTGGATTGTTTTTTTTTTTTTTCTGGCTTCTTGTAATATTTTTTTCTTGGTCTGATAGTTCTGAAATTTAGCCACAATATTCTTTGGAGTTTTAATTTTGGGGTCTCTTTCAGGAGGTGTTTGGTGAATTCTTTCAATGGCTATTTTCCTTCTGATTCTATGACATTCAGGCAGTTCTCTTTGATGATTTCCTAGAAAATACTGTCTAAGTTCTTTTTTTCATCATGGTTTTTTGGAAGTCCAATAATCTTTAGATTGTCTCTCCTAGATCTGTTTTCCAGGTCACTTGTTTTCCCAAGTAAATATTTTTTTTTCTATTTTTTCATATTTTTGGTTTTGTTTGACTTATTCTTGATGTCTCGTTGAGTTATTCATTTCCACTTGTTCCATTCTATATTTATTGAAATGTTTTACTGAATTCTGGTGCTGGCTGAGTGTGGCCAGGTCCCATGGGATTCTGGTGTTTTGGGTTTACTATTTACCTTTTGTATTGGATGTTTTATAACTTTGCTGATCTACTAGCTTGCAACCAGGGCAGAGGAGCCAACACTGCTATAGATTCTTCACTGTCTGAATCACCCCAGGACTCTGAAATATTTGCACTTGGTGTCTGTGCTCAGCCTGCTTGTGCTTTGCCCATGTTCCTTTGTGGCCTATTGAAACAGACTTTTCCAGCAATATTTGAAATTGCCTTTTGCTGATAATTTGTTACACTCCCAATATTCATGGATTCTGCCAGTCCAAAGCTAATTCTTAGGCTGGATTTAGTAGTTAGTGTGAGGGTAATAGGAGAAGTTCAGAAAGAAACATTTGGCTTCTCTGCCATCTTGGCTCCACTCCTGGAAATCCCAATACATAAAGTTTCAATAAAAATGAGCAAATAAGCTTTAAAAATAAAAACATATTGTACATTCTAAGAAGGTAGGTGAGTTCAATATTAGGGAAATCATGCATATAATATATCATACTAATAATATATACCAATAAAAGGCAAACTAATATATCAATAGAAACAGAAAGGCATTTAGTAAATTAAAGTAAATATTTGTATTAAAAGCACTTGAAAACACAAGAATAAATGAACATTTCTTAATGTCATAAATAATATGTATTTAAAATTAATAGGCAATATTATATGTAATGGACTTTCCAATAAAATTGAAGCAAAACTTGGATGACAGTTATTACAATTATTGTTTAACACAGTTTTAGATATGTTAGTGATAGGTATGAAATACAAAAAAAAAGAAACCGAGGGAATATATATAAGCCGAGCAAATAGTGTTGAAGTTCATTGAGAGAGTCCTGGAAAGCCAATTAACATCAATTAAGCCAATCAATAATTTAATCAAAGTAGCTAGGTATAAAATAATATAAATTATTAGTCTTTTAATATTTTATCAGAAAAATTCATTGAGAGATTGGAAAAGAAATTCTAATGAAAATAATTACTGATTTCATATATAGGAATCCACCTATCAAGATGTATAGGAACTATATAATTGTCTACAAAAATATATGTAAATAAGGAAGTGATATACATTGTTCATTATTAAGCCTTGCAAATATTTAAAAAATGATGATACTACCTATTTAATTAATTAAATTACTTTTTCAGTGCCATACTAACTAAACTACCAAAGAATTACTTCAGAAAGCTAAAGAGAAAAATAAAAAAAAAATGCATATGTATATCTATAAGAACAAAAGATAAAGACTCTCAAGAAAAATTACGTCAAAAAGAAAAATTGACTGTACTACTTCTCCAACTATATTACAAAGTAGAAACAAATGAGATAGAAGCAAATGCGCATTGTAACAGTATTTGATCAAAAACCATATACTACAAATACTGGTTTAATACTGATTATTGGGTAAAACTCCTGAAAAAAAACTTGAAAGCAATCTAACAGACATTAAGTTTGGAATAAAGTCTCACATTATATGTCATAATAAACTGCAAATGGATACATGTAAGTATGTTCTGGAACCAGTGCCATCAACTCACAAAAGCTGATGATTAATTGTTTTAGTGTGAGCATTTATGCTTTGGAAATCTGTACAGAGTTAAATTTCTCTAGACTCAATAAAATGATATCAAAATGTTAATAATACAGGTTTACCCTAAAAGTGGATTATATTATTTTGGAATTCTGGTAATTAAATGTTCACTAACATACTTCTGGATAGCTGATATAAAAGGCTATATATCATAAAAATTAGAGGAACAAGGAAAAAACTCAACTAAAAATGAGGGTTAAAAAGGATCACAGAAGATAAAGTGAATTATTTTGATCATATAATCAATGTGGCTAAAAGTAGAAGAGAAATAGTAAAGTAGAAAAAAATCTTTTCAGAAAACTTCATTGGTAAATATTTGATATCCATGATATATATTGAAAGCAAGTATCAAATAGCTCAAAAGTTAATTTTTTTCCAGTGGAAGAAATATAACTAATCCACAGTTATATGAGAAAATCCTTCAAATCACCAGTGATTAGAAAAGTGCATATTTATTATTCTATTGGAAGAAATATTGAAAAGGATGGTTTTAGAGAAACCTGGGAAGTCTTATATGAACTGATGTATAATGAATGAGCAACACAAGATTTCTCAAATATAATAGCAAAAATTATAAAGGAAAGCAACTTTGAAAAGACTTTAGGAGAGTTCTGGGTCATGTGACCAATATTGTGAAATACAAGATAACCTTCACTAATCTGTGTAACCTTAAAACTATCATATTCTCTTAAGAAAGGAAGAAGGACTAGGGAAGAATAGTTGAAATGCTTAGAGAGTGATTGAAACAATGGAGCAGAAAAGGGGATTCAGTAGGGTAAGGTGGTCTGGCTGAATAATACTTCTATTCATTTATCTACCTATCTCTCTGTATTCTATAATGAGAGATGAGAAATTAAATAGATATAATATGGCAGAGATTTGCTGCATATAGACACTGCTGTCTTTAAGAGTATTATTCTTCCATGTACAGCATCTTGCTTCAGCAGAAGGGAAATAACAGCTACTAAAATCTAGAAAGATGGGAGGGCATAAATCCAGAGACAAGATTTCATGGCAAATGAGAAAGAAAATTATCACACAAAAGGAAGGAATTATTCATCAATTGCACAATCAGGAATACTGACAAATTATTACTATGGGACAGTACTTCTATCCTCTATTTCCTGAAGGAATTTATAATTCTGAAAGTGAGGCACCACAGAAAAAGGGGGCAGAGGGAACAAGCAAAATACACAAGCAATAATAGAAAGTGTTTAATAGAAGGAACTGAAAATAGGTATTTTAGAAACTTATATTTCATGGAAAATACAGAGAAAAAAGAAGGAATAAATAAGCATAAAAACAATGAATTAAAAAATAAAATTCTGGGATAGAAAGGGAAGAGACTGAAAGAAATAAATCCTTTTTAGAAAAAAAAAAGAACAGAATATTAAAAAAAAAAAAACCCACTAACAATCAAAATAAGTTGAAGGGGAAATAAGAAAGAGAAATTTCACTTAATTAAATGGGGAAAGAAGTTTAGAAGAACCAGATCACACATCAAAAATATTTAACATCTGTAATTCCACAGGGGCAGCTAAATGGCACAATGGATGGAGTGTTAAGCTAGGAGTCAGGAAAATTAACTGGGTTTACATAGCGCCCAAGTTCAAATCTAATCTCAGATAGATACTAGCTATGTGACCTTGGGTAAGTCACTTAACCCTATTTACCACAATTTTTTCATTTGTAAAAAGAACTGGAGACAGAAATGGCAAACCATTCCAGTATTTTTGCTAATAAATCCTGAAATAGGGTCATAAAGAGTTGAACATGACTAAAATGACAAAGGAATCAAAATTCCTTCATTCTTAAAAAGGGATCAATTTTGCTACATATGGTATCAACTCCAGCTTACAGGAATGAAAATGAAAATAAAGCCTTTTACCCAAATCCTTATTAAAACATAGTCAAGGCTTATTTAGTTGTTTTCTTTTTTTTCTTTCCAATTCTGAATTTAGTGAACACAAAAGCAAAAAGAAAGAGATAGAGAAAGGAAGAAAAAATATTATCATGCATAAAGTAGAACAGAAAAAGATAATTATATGTGATTATGAATCTATTACACACCATTTACTCTTTTTAAAAGTGTGTAAGAAATCCACTCTATTAATTTCAAAGCTGTTCTGCTTATCTGTGTTTCCTTTTAAAATTCCTGCAGTTCTATGCATATTTAAAAAAAATACTTCAATGCCCCTCTTATCTTCTATTTTTTGGCAAATCCATTATTGAATTCCCTTTTTCCACTCCTCAATTACTACTCTTTTCAAAAAGAAAGAAAAGTAAAATTCTGTAAAAAATAAAATCAGGCAAAAAAAATTCACACATTTGCCATACTCAAAAATATGTTACATTCTATACCTTGAATTTTTTGCTCCCTCTTTCAAGAAATGCTTCCTCCATCCCTTGGAATCATGGTTGCTCATTATATCCTCTATTATATAGTTTTCAGTGTAAATTGCACTGTAATTTAGAGAGATGTCCTCAAACCCAGAAAGATTTCAGTACAGGTTCTGCCACTAACACACACTAGTCATATGATTCTGGATAAGTCATTTAATACCTCAGTACTTTAGTCAACACTCTAAGAGGAGCTGCTGACCTGTCATGGATGACAAAATTTCCTTAGTTTGGAGTTGTTGAAATTAATGAAATCACAGATCTACTCCCTATTGGTATCCCTATTATAATCCATGTGTCACATATATACATTTTCTCTCTTTTAGAAAACTCTCTAGTCCTGGGAGCTAGGAGACTTTTCTCATGGAATGCCTCTGAAATTTTTTAAAAGTCCTTATTCACAGGATATTTTGTGTTAACTCCACTGAGAATTCAGCAGACACCTGAAAGATATTGTTTAAGTGGAATTACACTAACAATGCACTAGTATGCCTATCTTCCAATAGCCTCTCCAACATTGACTATGACCATTTTTTGTTACATTAGCCAACTTGCTGTTTATGAGATTAAACTCTAGTTTTATATTGATTTATATTTCTTTTTATTGTTAATTGTTTGGTGCATTCTCTCATGAGTTTTTTTAATAGTTCTCAATTCTTTTGAAAACTATTGTTCATACTCTTTCGCCTCTTAATTATTAGGAAATGATTGTTGGTGCTAACCGTAAATACTAACTCTTCTCTGTTTCTATCCCTCTCTCTGTCTCTGTCTCTCAAAGGCTCTAGATATTTAAATTGTGTGTGTGTGTGTGTGTGTGTGTGTGTGTGTGTGTGTGTATACACACACAGCTTAAATATCTAAATGTTTGGTACCTAACCTTTACCAGAGAAGTCTGGCACCAATTCCATCCCCTCTCCCCATTTAACTTTTCTTTCAATTCTAGGTGTATTAATTTTGTTTGTGAAGAAACTTTTCAGTTTCATAATCAAAATTATTTATTTTGTCTTTTGTAATTGCATGGATCTTTCACTTGGTTAAGAACAAGTCTCCTCCCCATAGCATGAGATGGTAATTATTTACTTCTAATTTTTTAAAAGTGTGATCTTTAATATAAAGGTCATGTATTCATTTAAGATGTTTGATGAAATGTGATATCAGGTGTTCTAATTTCTGCCAGTCTTTCAATTTTCCAAGTAGATTTTATCAAGTAAGAATATCTTTCAAAAGTAATTTATGTTTTCAATTTTATTGAACACTGAGGCACTGAGATCCACTGTTTCTGTTTTTTGCCTCGTCTAGTTTGTCCCATTTATTTACTTCTTTATTTTTCAACCACTACCAAATGCTTTTGACTACTGTTACTTTGTAATATAGCTTGAAGTCTCAAAGTGATACTCTTCCAATCAATCTCTTTTCATAATTTCTCAACTTATTTGGATCATATTTTTTCAAAATGAATTGTTGTTATTTTTTAGTTCTATTAAATTATTAAGAAATTAATATCTTGTTAATTTGATTAATAAAACATTAAAATTAAATTTAAATTAATTTTAGTAGTATTATTATTTTTGTTATATTGGCATGATCTTACCATGAACACTGAATATTTCCCAAGTTACTTAAATTGTTCTTTATTTGTTTAGAGAACACTTTGTAACGGAATCTCTTCAAGTTTTTTGGGGGTGTTTGTGTGTATGTGTATTTATGAATGTGTGTGTGCACATGCACTTTGGGAAATTGATCCCCAAATAATCTATTCATTTACAGTTATTTCAAATAAGATTTCCCTTCTATTATTGCTTTTTATGTTTTTATGTAAAAATGCTATTTATTTTTGAGCCTGCAACATCATTGAAAGTTTTAATTATTCCTATTACAATGTTTTGTTAATTAATTAGGATTTTCACTGCAAACCACCATATCATCAGGAATAGGCAAAGTACAGGAGAACTGTTCGGTTCTGCAAATATGTATTGTATCTAGGATATACTGCAACATATTTAACATATATAGGACTGCTTGCCATCTTGGGGGGGGGGTGGAGGGAGGGAGGGGAAAAAAATGAAACATAAGTGAGTGCAAGGGATAATGTTGTAAAAAATTACCCTGGCATGGATTCTGTCAATACAAAGTTATTATTAAATAAAATAAAATTTAAATTAAAAAAAAAAAGGAATAGGCAAAGTTTCATCTCCCCTTGACCTATCTTTATGCCCATACTTTTTCTTACTTTATTGCTATTTCCTTAATGATGTCAAATGATACTGGGGATAGTAGACAACATTGTTTACTCTTATGGTTATTGGGGAAAGTTTAGTGTATCCCAATTTAATATGCTGCCTACTTTTGATTTTAGATAGATACTTTGAATACTTACTTTTAAAAAGTTCTCTCTGTTCAGACTTTGTAGGGTTTTTAACATTAATAAATGTTACATATATTTTAAAGTTCTCATATCTATTGAGATGATCATGTAGTTTGGTATTTTTTTTTTGCTTTAATATGATTAATTATATTGATTACTTTCCTAATGTTAACTATTTTTGAATCCCTAGTATGAATCCAAGTTTATCAAAATGAATAATTTTTTTGGAGAATTTTTTCTTTAATTTTTTAAAATCAATACTCATTAATGTTATTGGTATATAGTACTACTGTGATTTATTTTCTCCTGATTTAGAAATTAAGAATATATTTGTCTCATAAAATCAACCCCGTACTTTTTTCTCAACTTTTCAAAATATTTTGAGACCTTGAGTTTTTCCTTTGGTAGGTCTTTTATAGTTAGCTTTATTACTTTCTCTAAGGTTGGATTAGGTAATATCTCTATTAGATCTTCTGTTAGTTTAGATACTTTATATTTTTGAAAGTATTCTATTTCTCTTGTGTTTTCAGTTTTTCACCATATAATTGAACAGTAGCCACTGATAATTCTTTTTTTTCCTGATTTTTTGTTATTTTGCTTTCTTAATTTGCTATTTAATTGGGTAAATTTTCTGCTTTCTTTTAAAATAGCAGTAAGTTTAAAGATTAATTAATTTTGTTTGCAATTTCCAAGGACCAGCCTTACATTATTTTGATTATTTTTATATCTTTGTATTATACTTGTATTTCTAATTGACCCATTCTCTAATGTTTAATATTTCACCATATTCAGTATATTAGCTCTATTTTTCTAATTTATTAATAGATTTTTCCCAAGAACTGCTTTATTTGTATCCTCAAAATTTGGTAATTTCCTTTCACATAATTATAATTATTTTTGTGATTTCTTCTTTAATCCACTGATTCTTTAAAATTTCATTGTTAAATTACCATTTGGTCTGTACTTTTTTGTGGTTGTCCTCCTCGAAGTGATTCATATATTTATAGTGTTAAGATATGCAAAGGACATATTCATGATTTCTATCTTTTGGTATTTTTTTGCAATATGTTTGTGCCCTATACATTATCAATTTTTGTAAAAACTCCATGTGGTGCTGCAAAGTGCATTTATTCTTTTGCAGTACATTTTGGAAGACATCACATATGTTTTAACTTTAGTTTCTCTGGGAATTTGTTCAATTCTATATTTTTTTCCCTTTTGTATATCTTTTTAAAAGACTTTTCTGATCAGGGTAAAGACAATTGAAATTCTGATTATTGCTCTTTTACTGTCTATATTTTATTACAGTTAAATTTGCTTTTATTAACTTAGCTAAGTATTTGTAACAAATAGATTTTATTATTGGTATGTTGCCAAGAGTTTTTTTTTTATCGCAATATGGTTTTTATTTCTATCTCTTTTGTAATATGACTGTTTGATTTTATTTTGATACTATTATTTCAACTCTTGCCTTTTGGGATTTACTTGTTCAGTAACAAAAATGCTAGCCTCTTATTTTTATTCTATTTATGTTTTTACTTTTTCTTTTGGTGTATTTGTTATAAATTACTGATTGTAGGCATATATTTTGCATCTTGTCTAACACTTTCATTTTTTTGGATTGTTTAATTCATTCACATCTGAAACAATGAAAGTTTGTTTTGTATTTTCCCCCAGTTGTTGTAATATTTGTTTTTCTCCCATATTAGGGTATCTTTCCTTTTTTTCTGTAGCCATGGTCCTTTATCTCTTCAAATGTTTCAGTTTAGTGTATTTTGACAATCTTATTTTCCCCAGTTGTCTTCTCACTTTCAAATTTTCCTGTCTTTTCCTCCCCCCCTTCCCATTTGTTACTATTCCTTAGTTTTAAAATGTTAACTTAGAAATTCTCTTTTCTTTATCATTTTCATCTAGCTATTTATTTTTCCTCCTTTTTTTTCCTTCTCAGTTGAGTAGTCAAACAAAATTCCCATTCTTCTCAGCTCTTTAAAATTTTTTGTTAGTTTAATTTAAATTTTTTTTGACATTTCTTTCCTTTATTTTTTCATATTCTAATTATTTGTTTTTTTATGGTCTTATTTAATCTTTTTTTTTAGACTTAAAATAATGTATTCATGAAATTAAAATTTCTGACTTAACTATTTTTGTTCTTTTTCTGCTAAACACTTTCCATGTTGTTATCTTGAAGGTTTTTTTTTTTCTCATGTGGCCCTTTCTGTCTTATATCTCACTACTAAAAATATCAATTTATTCAGATAATAGGAATATTGTTCTCTGGAGGGGATTTTTGAAAGTCCATGATTGTGTAGTTCATGATTAACTTTGACCTTCCATATGGCCACCTTTTTCTCATTTGCCATGAAATCTCAGTGGGTTCATGTTTTTCCATGACCCTTGCTTCCAGTTGTCCCATAGTACTTTTATTTCTTCTCTTCTGAGGCTAATGAGTATTTCTGTGAGCACTAAAATCTCTGCAGATTGACATCCCTTGCAAAATTCCTTTTCCATGAAATGGAATCTCTTCCCTTCCTTCATGCAAACATTCATCCATGATACACGTACCAGTATTGAAATTAGAGTTCTTCCTTTCTTTTCTTCTGCTTATCCTTTCTCTTTCCTATTTTCTGATAAGATTGTTTCGGGGAAAATATGAAAGCCATTTTCTCTTCAGTCTTAATTTTTTAGGTCACATCTTGTAGTTTTTTCTATCCTCATTTTCCCCTTCTTTATTCCATGTGTATTCCTATTCAATAATTCAATTGCACAACAACATTGATTCATTTTTAGACTTGGTGATATAATGCTTAGTCCATAATATTTATGATCTGTTTTTCCACCATTCTGGCTATTTGACTTCTGTTTTCATGTTTGTATTCAGTCTTATGTGTTTTTAGAAACAAATGTCTTCAGATGACTGTTTTGTTTTTGTTGTTGTCCTTACTTCTTTGATTTGTTTACCATTTTATATTTTTATTATCTGGGATGTTTGAAAAGCCTATAATTTGTTCAAATCTGCCTTTTTTTCTTGGAATATTTTGAATACTTATTTTAAAATTAAAATCCATCTTTTTTCAATCAATGGATAAGTTGAATTATGTATTGCATACTACTGAAGTACTTTTTGAATGCCATTGTTTTTTGGATTATTTCTTTACCTGAGAGTTTTTATTAGGTGTACAACAATCAAAGGGTATGCACACTTTGATAGTACTTTGGGCATAGTTCCAAATTGCTCTCCAGAATGGTTGAATTAGTTCACTGTAACCTCCCTCACTGAGACTACTGATTGCCAGGGCCATAAATACCAATATTCCTCTGATAGATATGGAGATGAACCTATGTTAAAGTGCCATATAACCTTTCTTTATTGGTAATCTTAGCAGGGGTTAGCAGGAAGCAAAAGCAAGTGTATGTATGTCTCTGTGTCTTTCTCTCTTCATCTGAATCTCTCTATCTCTGCCTCTCTCTACTTTTCTCCACATCCTTCTTTGCCTATGGAAAAGGTGGCCATTTATATTTACTCTCCTGTGCCTACCCCACTCAGCATTGTGTAGATGTCTCCACAAAAGGGAGACACTTGGAGTTAGTGCTGTGTCCTAACAAAAGATCTAGCAAGAGGACACACCCTTGCCTTCTCAAGGAAACACCTGTAAGACACAACCTCCTGGCTCAGAGGCAAGCCCCTTTTTATGTCCTGGGTCCACCCTACCAACTGACATGGCATACATGGCAGTTCTCAGAAGAAACGGTTCTAACAGTTCAGAACTCCATAAACAAAATATCTTAATTTGCATTTGTCTAAATAGTGATTTAGGACATTTTTTTCATATGATCAGAAATATCTTTAATTTCTTCTTTTGACATTGTCTGTTCACATCCTTTGACTGTTTATCAATTGGTGAATGACTTATATTCTTATAAATTTGACTTGCTTTTCTTTATAGTTTAGAAACGAGACCTTTAATAGAAATGCTTCCTGTAAAATTCTTTCCCTTGCTTCCTGCTTCCCTTCTAATCTTGGCTGCATGGATTTCGTTTATGCAAAACATTTTTTATTTAATATAATCAAAATTGTCTATTTTGCATTTTATAATGTTCTCTAGTTCTCCTTTCTTTTCCACAGATCTAAGAGGTAGACTGTCTCTTGATCTCCTAATTTGGTTATAGTGTCACCCTTTATGTCTAAATCAAATAAATTGACTTTATTTTTGAATTGGGTGTGAGATGTTAGTCAACGTCTAATTTCTGCCATAGTATTTTCCAATTTTCCCAACAATTTTTGTTAAATACTGAATTCTTATCCCAGAAACTAGAGTTTGAGGGTTTATCAAACAATAGATTTCTATAGACATTGATTCTTGTATCTGGTATACCTAACCTCATCCACTTATTCATTCCGTTATCAAATGGTTTTGGTGACTGCCAGTTTATAACCTAGTTTTAGATCTGGTATGGCTAGGCCTCCTTTCTTTGAATTTTATCCCCATTAATTCTCTTGATATTTTTGACTTTTGTTCTTCCAGATAAATTTTCTTATTATTTTTTTCTGGCTCTATAAAGTAATTTTTGGCAATTTGATTGGGATGATAGTGAATAAGAAGATTCATTTAGATAGAATTTTCATTTTTATTATATTAGCCTAGCCCTGAGCAATTGATATCTTTTCCAGTTGCTTAGATCTAACTTTATTTGAGTGAAAAGCATTTTGTAATTGCAACAGCACCTCCTTCTTTAACACCACAATTGCTCCATTGCTTTATAACTCCATATCATGGAATGCTATTATCTCAAAAGAATTAGGACAGGTAATGGGCATTCATAGGGGAATGAAAAGATATTTGGAGGGTACAAACAGATTGCAGCATTTTACTAATGAAAAATTATGAATGCTTCCAGAGAAATATTTACAAGGACAGGGACTATGTCTTATGTTAACTTTAACATCTAGCACACTGCTTATCCATAGTAAATATTTGTTTGAATGAATGAAGAGTACATAAAAATGTAAGATAATGCAATACATGACATTTATATACCACTTTCAGGTTTTCAAAGCACTGTACTTATAATGTAATATAAACATATAAATTATAAATATATACATATTTACATATATGTGTGTCTATATATTTATCCATAAAGCAACAATTTACATTATAAAACATTATGTATATGTATATACAATTTAGATTATCTGTAAGGCATTACACACATACACACACACCTGTTGCTTTATGGATAATCTAAATTGCTTTGCAAACTTGAAACTACAATATAAATGGTAACTGTTACAATCATTATCCTCCATCTTCATATTTTTATTCATTCATTAAATAAGCACTTATATATCTCTATACTACATATAAAATCTAATTTTATCTTTACAACAACATTTTTAAGTAGGTTGTTATCACATTTTTCTTTTTACAGATGAAAGAATTGAAGTTGAGAGAGTTTAGATGATTTACAAAGAATGATACAGTCACTATGTAGTAATCCCTGGTCATTCTCATATAATGTCCCACAGTTTCTTTATTCACAATTCAACCTAGTTGCCTTGGGATTTCAAAAGAGGATAGCCAGATAAAGTATTACATGTCAATATTGTGCTATATTTGAGGATATAAATATAAACAAGCATGTTAATTTCTGTACTCAAATGCTTACATCTAAGGAAAACAACAGTTATAGAAGAAAATAGAAAAGGATAGGTAGAAAGGGAGAAGTAGTATTAAAGATAGGAAAGAGGTGGGTGATATAGATATTGGGATATCAGCATGGTCAGCAGATGACTAGGTAGTGAAGTATAGGTCTAGTACTGAATATTTATGTAAAGAAAATGAGATGCCACATGTATTGCCTGTGTAGTATCTTAGTACTGCTTAGATGATAAAAAGTAAAATAAAATAAAACCCAAAATGAAGGCCTGTGAAATATTGGATGAATTCTAAAAACATAATTTATGTGTAAATAAATCATATAGTAAAAGTAGAATTGAAGGAATTATGATCTATACAAGTGGAGGAATTGTTATTGATAAAAATCATTGATTTTTCAAACATCAGGGCATAAGTTATGTATGCACAATGTAAACACATTTATTTATAGGTACATGATGGATATTTAATACATGTCACCTAATAGCAAAAATGAATAGATTTCCCAAGAATTTTATCCAACTCAAAATATATCACAACATAATTTGAATTAAGGTTACAGTACTTAGTGAAACTGAATATTAACTATGGTAATCAATATATCCAACCCTTTCATTTTACAGTAAACAAATCTAAGTAGCAGCTCCCCAGGTCATGTAAGTGGCAACTGAGAAATATGGGATTTATTGCCAGGGTTACTTATTCAGTAAATGCCTTTTTAAATGCTTATTATACAATACTAACACTAAGCACTGGGAATACAAAGAAAGGTAAAAGTATGATATTGTTGTTAAGGAAGTCATATTCTAATGAGGGATATGTACTTATGAGAGGTGCATACTATAAAGAGAAGGTTATATAAGAGGGGGAGCACTGGGGGTGAGGATGAGAGGACTAGGAAAAGTCTTTTATAAAATTTGGGATTGAACTGAGTCACAAAAGAATCAAGTGAAGATATGAGTAAGAGGTAGAGTATTCCAGGCATAAGAAATAAGAAATGCAAAGGAATGCAATTGGAGATGAAATGTCATGCAAGAGGGGAAAAAAAAAGGTAGCTGGTATAGTTAGACTATAGAATGAGTGTGAGGGCATAAAATATATATATATAACATTTAAAATATTGAAAGAAGCTACATCATGAAGGGGCTTAAAAAGTCCTCAAAAGGCAGTTATCAAAACCATTTGGTATTGGCTAAGAAGTGGAATAGGTTAGGTTCAAAGGACAAAACAGTCAATAACTTTAATACTCTAGTGTTTGACAAACCCAAAGACCCCAGCTTTTGGCATACGAACTCATTGTTTGACAAAAATTGCTGGGAAAATTGGAAACTAGTATAGCAGAAATTAGGCAGTGACCCACACTTAATACCATACACCAAGATAAGGTCAAAATGGGTTCATGATCTAGGCATAAAGAATGAGCTTATAAATAAATTAGAGGAACACAGGATAGTTTACCTCTCAGACCTGTGGAAGAAGAAGGAATTTATGACCAAAGAAAAACTAGAGGTCATGATCACTAGAGGTATTGATCATAAAATAGAAAGTTTTGATTATATCAAATTGAAAAGTTTTTGTACAAACAAAACTAGTGCAATCGAGGTTAGAAGAGAAGCAATAAACTGGGAAAACATTTTTACAGTCAAGGGTTCTGATAAAGGCCTGATTTCCAAAATATATGGAGAATTGACTCTAATTTATAAGAAATCAAGCCATTCTCCAATTGATAAATGGTCAAAGGATATGAACAGATAATTCTCAGATGAAGAAATTGAAACTATTTCTAGCCATATGAAAAGATGCTCCAAGTCATTATTAATCAGAGAAATGCAAATTAAGACAACTCTGAGATACCATTACATACCTGTCAGATTGGCTAGAATGACAGGGAAAGATAATACTGGATGTTGGAGGGGATGTGGGAAAACAAGGACACTAATACATTGTTGGTGGAATTGTGAATACATCCAGCCATTCTGGAGAGCAATTTGGAATTAAACTCAAAAAGTTATCAAACTGTGCATGTTCTTTGATCCAGTAGTGTTACTACTGGGCTTATATCCCAAAGAAATCTTAAAGAAGAGAAAGGGACCTGTATATGCATGAATGTTTGTGGCAGGTCTCTTTGTAGTGATCAGAAACTGGAAACTGAGTAGATGCCCATCAATTGGAGAATGGCTGAATAAATTGTGGTATATGAATATTATGGGATGTTATTGTTCGGTAAAAAATAATCAGCAAGAGGATTCCAGAAAGGCCTGGAGAGACTTACACGAACTGAGGCTGAGTGAAATGAGCAGGACCAGGAAATCATTATATACTTCAACAACAATATTATATGATATCAATTCTGATGGACCTGGCCATCTTCAGCAATGAGATGAACCAAATCAGTTCCAATGGAGCAGTAATGAGCTGAACCAGCTATACCCAGTGAAAGAACTTTGGGAGATGACTAAGAACTATTACATTGAATTCCCAATCCCTATATTTTTGCCCGCCTGCATTTTTGATTTCCTTTACAGGCAAATTGTACAATATTTCAGAGTTTGATTCTTTTTGTACAGCAAAATAACTGCCAGGACATGTATACTTATTTTTATTTAATTTATACTTTAACATATTTAACATGTATTGGTCATCCTGCCATCTAGGGGAGGGGGTAGAGGGAAGGAAGGGAAAAATTGGAACAAAAGGTTTGGCAATTGTCAATGCTGTAAAATTACCCATGCATATAACTTGTAAATAAAAAGCTATTTTAAAAAAGGTCCCCAAAAGCATGTGATGTTAGAGCTACTAGAGTTTATTGAAAAATGGGTGTTATAATTATATTTGTACTTTAGGAAAATCACATTGGTTGTTGAGTGGAAGATATATTAGAGATGGGAAAGACTTGAGGCAGGAAGACCAATTTAGAGTGTATTCCAATAGTCCAGGCTTATGATGAGGGCCTGTATCAAGATGGTGATTGTGTAGTAGGCAGAAAGAAAGACATATATATGAAATACTGTGAAGGTAGAAACAGCAAGATTTATAAACAAATTGGTTATGTTAAATAAGTGAAAGTAAGAAGAGAAAGGTGATACCACAGTTGTAAGCCTGGGTGACATTAAGGATGGCAATGCCCTTGAGAGTAATAAGAAAGTCTAGAACATGGGAATATTTGAAGGAGAAACTTAATGACTTCAATTTTGAATATGTTAAGATGCTTAAGAGCTTAAATTTGCGATGTCCAAAAGGCAATTGGGTTGGGTAAAGAATTCAGAAGAAAAGATATAGTTGGTGATAGAGATCTGGGAATTATATGAAAAAGATGATAATTAAATCCATGGGAACTGATGAGATCCTACCTATTGAGTAACAGAGAGGACCCAGAACAGAACTTTGACATCCATGGTTAGTTGGCATGACCTAGATGAAAATCCAGCAAAGGAGATTGAGGAATGACCAGAAGGGTAGGAAATGAACTAAGAATGAAGAATGTCATGTAAACCTAGAAAAGAGAGTGTATCTAAGAGAAGAGGTGATCAAAAGTGTCAAAGATTGAAAAGAAATAAAAAAATATAGAGACTGTGAAAAGATAATTTGATTTGGCAATTAAGCAATCATTGATAACTTTGGAGCAAGTGGTCTCAGTTGAATTGTGATTTTGGCTTCCAAAATAAAAGAGGGGGAGAGGAGAAAGAGAGAGGGATAGGGGAAGAGAGAGAGGAGAGAGAGAGGAGAGAGAGAGAGAAAGAGACAGAGAGAGAGAGAGAGAGAGAGAGAGAGAGAAGAGAGAGAGAGAGAGAGAGAGAGAGAGAGAGAGAGAGAGAGAGAGAGAGAGAGAGAGAGAGAGAGAGAATAAAAGAAGTGAAGGCACATAGTGTACAAGATTACAAGATTTTCTCAGGGAGATGAATTGGAAAAAGAGAGAAGAGAGAAGAGATATATGATGGTAGCCAGTGAGGATGATTATATCACTCAAATAATTTTTAAGGATAGAGAAACCATGAACATGTTGAGAGGGAGCCAGTGGAAAGGAAGAAACTGAAAATTAATGAGAGCAGTGATGAGAATGGGTACAATCTATTGGAGAAAACAAAAGGGGATGGACTTACAGGTGCATGTTGAGAATCTTGTCTTGGCAAATGTGATATATAATTATATAAGACAGAATAAAGAAAAGATAATTAGGGAATATTTCGAGTACTGTGAAATAAGCAGGCAGTGAATGGTCTTAATTTATTTGGTGAAGTCTGCTCAAAGTATAACCTTCAGTTGAAAGGGTCTCCCTTGAAGAGGGAATGAAAAATTTGGAAGAGCTGATGTGATGAGTAGTAGAGTGAATCAATTAGGGAGATATAAAAAATTGCCCCATTGAAGTAAAGGTCTTTTGAAGTTACATATTTGTAATGGACCTACTAAGTATAGTTTCATTATTTTCTCTGGTTCTTTTTAGTATTTTGTGAAGAGGAATGAAGAAGATGAGTATTACTCTTAATATGATAACTATTGAGTCAAGGCAGTGGAAGTGGTTCAAAAGAGATCTGCTGAAAAAGATATTTAAGCTGTTCAAAGTCCAATTTTATGGAATTTGTGATGTTCTGTCCTGTATGACCTGCCTTATAACAGATAGCCAGTTGACAGTAGAAATTTGAAGTTGAAGAAGTAGGATAGGGGGCTAAGTTTGATTGAGGTTTAATTTCTAAAGCTCAGGAGAAGGCATAGACTAGATTCTTTCAGGCAGTGATTGAAACCCAGGATATTGAAGAGGCTTCACATCTTTTATTCCACTGTACCTATCCTACTCTTACAAGCATTTATGATACTAGCCATGAGAAGTAGTATCGATGAGTTTATCTGGGAAACATAGAGTTCTTGTGTTATATAATAATCCCAATTGATTCTGGGGATATCATGCCAAGTTTTGAGATGACTCTGGTCTTTATCAAAAGGAAAAATCCTATCCCAACTTAGCTTATAGATTTGGTCCCTTAAAATAAAATCCACAAAAGATGTTTCTATTACAGTCAATTTATGTGAAATCAATGTTTAAAAATAAAAAAAAAGCTGGGAGAATGCTTTGAAAAATTTAAAAATTATATATAATTTCAACTTGTTGTTATAGTTACTATTAGTTTTTAGAGAATTTAAGTAGAATAGAAAAGTAGGATACCAAACTAGTCTGTCTTTGGAATTATCAAAACTTCTCTCTCTCTCTCTCTCTCTCTCTCTCTCTCTCTCTCTCTCTCAAGCTTTTTATTTTGAAAACATATGCATGGATAATTTGACAACATTGACCCCTTCATAGCCTTGTATTTCAGATTTTTCTCCTCCTTCTCCCTATCCCCTCCCCTAGATGGCAAGCAATCCAGTATATGTTAAAATGTTAAAATATATGTTAAATCCAATATGTGTAAACATATTTATACAATTCTCTTGCTGCACAAGAAAAATCAGATTAAAAAAAAAGAAAGTAAATGAGTAAGAAAACAAAATGCAAATGAACAACAACAAAAAGATTGAGAATGCTTTGTTGTGATTCACATTTAATTCCCACAGTCCTCTCTCTGGGTATAGATGCCTCTCTTCATCACAAGATCATTGGAACTAATATCAATCACCTCATTGTTGGTAAGAGTCATGTTCATCAGAATTGATCATAACATTGATGTAGCCATATACAATGATCTCTTGGTTCTGCTCATTTCACTTAGCATCAGTTCATGTAAGTCACTCCAGGGCTCTCTAAAATTATACTCCTGATCATTTCTTATAGAGCAATGATATTCCGTAACATCCATGTACCATAACTTATTCAGCCATTCTCCAATTGATGGGCATCCACTCAGTTTTCAGTTTCTTGCCTCTACAAAAAAGGGCTATTACAAATATTTTTGCACATGTGGGTCTCTTTCTCTCCTTTATGATCTTTTTAGGATATAAGCCCAGTATAAACACTGCTGGGTCAAAGGGTATGCACAGTTTGATAACTTTTTGAACATAGTTCCAAATTGTTCTCCTGAATGGCTGGATCTATTCACAACTCCATCAATAATGTATTATTGTCCCAGTTTTCCCACATCCCCTCCAATATTCATCCTTATCTTTTCCTGCTATCTTAGCCAATCTGAGAGGTGTGTTCCAGAATTGTCTTAATTTTCATTTCTCTAATCAATAGTGATTTAGAGCACCTTTTCATATGATTAGAAAGAGTTTTACTTTTTCATCTGAAAATTGTATGTTCATATCCTTTGACCAATTATCAAATGGAGAATGGCTTGAATTCTTAAAAATTTGAGTCAATTATCTATATATTTTAGAAATGAGACCTTTATTGGAATCCTTAAATGTAAAAATGATTTCCAAATTTATCACTTCCCTTCTGATTTTGTCTGTACTAGTTTTGTTTGCATAAAAACTTTTTAACTTAATATCATCAAAATTATCTATCGATGTTTAATTATCAGTTACAGTTCTTTTTTGGACACAGATTCCTTCCTTCTCCACAGATCTGAGAGGTAAACTATCCTATGATCTTGTAATTTGCTTATAATATCATTCTTTATGTCTAAATCATGAACCCATTTAGATTTCATCATATTTTCCTGGTGATGTTTTATGACACATCATAGAATACCAGTCTTCAAAAATGTGAATTTGGAGGTCACTCAAAGAGTAATGGAGAAATGAATTACAAACTTATAACATATTTAATAATTACTCAGAAGAAGTTATATCAAGAAAATCATCATAAAAATGTTTACTCAAAAAAAGCAAATGAGCCATTCACAGATGAGAAGGAGGGATAAATAATGGACAGACCACATGTTTCATAAACATATGACAAGTGAGCTAGAGAAAGACTCCAACTCTTTCCCTGTAGAAGATTTATTAGAGTGTCTAGACAAGAGTCATGTATAACATGGTAAGGACAATCAATCTGATCTGTATCCATGGAAGTACCTACATTCAATGTGTCCTCATTGATGAGATCACAAGTTCATTGAAATATCAAAGAAAAGGTTGAACAGTTCTTTACTTGCTACAGTATCAATATCAGTTGCTAAGTCCTTATTAATGATCAATTTAAATTCAACAAAGTTGGATTTTGTGTTGTCTCTAAGTGTGCACATATTCCATGTACCAATGGAAAGGGTAATGAACTTTTCAGATTTTTTGGTACATTTTTGTGTCTTGACCACAGGTTGGGATCCCTGTCTGCCATGGTAATCATGCCAGTGTTAAGTAAGCAGACAATTTTTGAGTACCTTTTCTAGCTCCTTCCTCACACATGGAGGTGAGCAATGCAATCCTTAAAAGGTTGCTCAGATACCCAGGGGGCTGCCAAATCCCATTGCTGCTTCCAGTGAGAAGTCAAACCTATGGCCTGAGCTGCCTGTGTGCAAGGTTGTGACTATGACTCCCAGTGTTTAGCACCTGCTCACTTGCCCATCATCACAGGGCTTTGAAGGTGGAAATGGTTAATGATATGGTTTTAATTCATGTATAAATTGGATTTAAGTGATGCAAAGTTGCACAAAGTCACTAGCCTCACTCTTCTAGAGCCACCACTGTGTAGTTTCAAAACAGAGTCAAGATGACTGGTGATAACTCAAGATATAGTAGATGACCTTGGTATCTTTGATGTCTAACCAAGTTTTAAGTGTTCCACAATACCTGCTTTACCTGTCTTCATGGTCATTGGAATAAATTTTTCTCATCTGTCCATTCCACCAGGAGAAGTCTTTACATGCTTGGATGTAAACTTACTATAGGATATGAGACTCCCTTGGTTACTCTCAACCCGGTTTAACCCATTAGCCTAAAGAGTATACTTGTATGTGGCCACTGTGCATGCTACAACGTCTTGGAATCACAGGTGAGTTAAATGCATAAGATGGCCACCAAAGGTAGAAAATATCCTTATAAAGGATTTGGCTGCTCTCACACCAGATGTAAATAGCCATCATGGGCAAAGTGCTTTATGGAGTGTACTATGATTACAGATACAAATGGTCCCCAGTGAATTTACATTCTACCAGGGAAATATGTGAGGTACACAAAGATGTAAATACTTTGGTGATGAAGTCTTTAGAAAAGCAAAAAAATTAGATCTTTTTCTGCATCAAGTCTTCATAAATGAAACCTTATTTTCTAACTGCATAGATGCCTTCAAAAATCTGAATTATGTAGTTATGTTTGGTATTTGGATTTTTCTTACATCACAAATTGATTTTACAGTAATGCAAAATTATATGCTGTTAAATCTTACACAATCTGGTTATCTAAGATGATCATATGTATTTGGAATTCAATGAATACTAATGACTCTTATTTGGTACTGGATCAACTTTTTTTTTTTTTTTTTTTAATGGATTGATCACATTCTGAGCTCTGTCTGATCCTTGGGGGTAAATTTTCAGTGCTGTGCATGGGGATTTATCTGTGTGATTCCCATTAGTGTGAATAGGAATTTTGCAACTAAATCCATGAGCTGAGCATTTGCTCTTTAATGTTATTTTAATATTTAATGGTTATTGCAGGGCTGTCAAGCTGGGACAGTTTGAATGAGAGAGATTTTAAGAACTTATGAGTGAAATTTTAAACATCTCATTGGAACATATTGCAATTTCCTTCATCATATGGGAGAGATGCTTTGGGGGAAAAGCCCTCCTAAAACTAATAAAATGATAAATTTTCTTTCAGCAAGAGAACTGTGGCAAATGTATGACCCCAACATCTTTTTTTTAAAAATTAGAATGATCCAAAGAACACATTCTAATAAGGTGAATCTTTTATGAGTATAGTTTTCAGATAGACTTAGAAAGATGAATTCTTTTATTAGTAAATGTATATTAATCTGTCCTCATTTATTGTAAAATAAGTTGTTTGCGGGGGGGTGTTTTGTAATCTTTTTAGTTGACTTGGATAGTTCTTGCTAGTGAAGCTCAGTTCTGGAAGACCAACTTTGTAGTAGTAGCTTTCTTTCCCCAAAGCAGAGAATGCTAGAAGTCAAAGAAGCTGCACATATTTAGAAAGAGCTGTCAATCTAACTTTAAGTCTAAGCCTTTCTTGGAATTGCTTTGATCCATTTTAGTGTGTGTGAAGTTATAGGTTCTAACGAGTCTAGGGATTCAGTCAGAGTCAATTATTCTTTAGTAGTTGGAAAGACAGTTGTAAAAATATTACAAAATATTTAATAAATTGATAATGCATGAATTTTGTTGTTCAGCTATTTCCATCATATCCAGATATTCATGATCTCATTTCAAGTTTTCTTGGGAAAGATACTGGAATGGTTTGTCATTTTCTTTTATAGCTCATTTTGTAAATGAGGAACTGAAGAAAACAATGTTAAGTGACTTGTCCAGAGTCATTCACACAGCTTGTGTCTGAGGTTGGATTTAAGTTCAGGTCTTTCTGACTCCAAGTCCAGCACTCTATCACTGTTCTAC
Organism: Antechinus flavipes; assembly: GCF_016432865.1. Taxonomy (NCBI): domain Eukaryota; kingdom Metazoa; phylum Chordata; class Mammalia; order Dasyuromorphia; family Dasyuridae; genus Antechinus; species Antechinus flavipes. The sequence continues at coordinate 351,694,332 of NC_067398.1, read as the reverse complement.
CTAGGTGCCTCCAGAATGAATGGATGCATAACTTTATTTAAAAAAAAATTAAGAAGATTGGGAAACTAAGGATTGGTTGTGTTTTTCTTGACAAAATTATAGAGAACAAAGAAAGAATTGAAACTCAAAACAAAAGTTTGTGATGAAATTTTAAATATTCAGCTTGAGACTTGATTTGGGAGTGATTAGTATTCATGGGTGGGGGTAAGTTTAATGTGAATAATCATGGTCCATGGAAGTCATTAATATATCATTTATTAGGAGTTTATCTCTTGGCAGTGAACATTGCATTCTTAGTCATCTAGGTCTAAGTATATAGGTTTGTTTGTTTGTTTTTTGAGAAAGTACACTTGTGAATTTTCTGTAGATTTTTGTATTGATTGTATTGTATGAGGAATCAGTTTGTCATGTGAAACTCTGTAGTCTTTAGTCTCCATTGCCTTGTATAATAAATTCAACAGGTTTTCCTTATACTCTGTGTTTATGTGGTTTTCAAGAAGAAAGCAGAAGACTGTTTTTTTCATTTTTCTTTAAAATGTCCATCCAGATTATTTCTCCCTCCATCCCCAAAGGATATATTCTTTTCACAACATGTAATCCCAAGATAATCTCAGTATCAGGCAGAAGGGCTGCCAGTTTTCCACAGTGGAGTACTTTATGAGGGAGAAAAGTATTTCCGTCTCTCTCCTATTAATTTCTATCAAAAGTCTGGTTTACTCTCATACTCCCCAGTGGAATAGTTTCTGTTTGATTTCAATTAAAAATGAAATGTCAGCATTTCAGGATGTATTGTGCTGTTTTAATGGTGCACACAATTCCAACTCATTAGGGAAAAGGCAGCATGTTTGGAAGAAACCCAGTTGGGATGGAAAAGTAGATTTCTGTTTCACATTTTCATTAGAAATATGAACCAGAATGTATTCTGTCAAGGCCTCTACTTAGAGAAGGAATCTGTGGCAAGAAGTCTCCCTATTTCCACATCATTCAATACCTTC